>NC_083344.1:17784404-18084404 GCF_019175385.1 Lycium barbarum | reverse complement strand
TAAGGACCTAAAGTATCTTCAGTTCTCGATCTGGTCCTTCGGGTTGCTAAAGCTCTATTCTTGAGGAACACCTTGAAAGGTGGAGACTTGCACTTTTTATGGAGCCATTTTCTGATTGTGCAGGAATGAGTCTTCTCTTGCAAGATGATGTCTTTATATGCAAGGGAAGAGAGAATAGAGGTGACCACTTATGAAATCTGGACCGTTAATCAATCGCCTTGCAGAGGTGCTGCTGTACAGCTAAATTGTACTGTTCAGCAGTACACTTTACAGTTGTAGATTTGGACTTTCAACGCTTCAGTGACTAGGACCTGTATCAGGAGAAACCTGGTCCCTCATCTGTTCTTTGAACAAGTTGTAAGTCAATAGCTTTACAGTTTCACCGTTGGCTGAGAGGGCTTGAAACCTGATCCCATATGATCCTTCTGAATCAACATATTTTGTCTCTCATATATCTGATCCTTCAAGGAACATGTTAGAATAGCAGCATATGAGATATCATAGGGTTAACCAAGCTCAGAAAGGTGAACCTAATTGTATTTGGTTCCTTAGGGTTTGTCATGTCATCAAAACATATTATTTCTTATCAATTTCCCCCTTTTTGATGATGACAAAGAGACATCCATTGTATTCCCCCTAAGGACCAGATCCCTTACCCAGATACCTCATTTGTTCCCCCTGAGACTCAGACCTCGAGATACATAGTAGTATTCTGGTTCTTTGGGTAAGGTTTGTCAAATCATCAAAACATGTCATGACATATCAATTCCCCCTTTTGGATGATGATAAAATCATAGACAAAGTTCCCTAGAGAACTAGATTCCCACATGTTCCCCTTACGGATCAGTCCTTTACTTGCCCAGCTCTTTCCCCTTTTCACGGTTCCCCTTATCTTCCGCACATGTCTCTATCACATATATCGATTATATTATTGAGACTGTGAGATGTATGGATAGGCTATATTGAGGATCGAGTCTCTTTTTATCTCTCTAGTTTCACCAGGTTTGACAATCATCAAAACATATAGTCATTTTTCCCCTTTTTGATGATGACAAACTTAGAGACGCTATTTATATACTGCTCTTCCTCGCCATTCTTCCTCCCTTTCCTACCCCTTTTTCCCCCTTTTGGGATCAATGAAAAGAGTAATAGAAGTAGCATATGCCAAAAAGAAGTTTAGTAGTATTAACTTATGGCCACTAGGGCAACACAACATAAGCAAGAAAAGTAACAACAAGTTTAAAGATCATTGCACAAATCAGAGTAATTACCCTGAATAGATTAAGCATATAAAAAACATAGTAGTCTTAGTCAGTACAAAATATGATGCTTAAACTTCCATGAGTGCCATAGTCATTAAGCGATGGAATACAAAGGGTCAGATATTCAAGAAGACTAGGAGGCACTCAAGAATTAAAGAATAGTGGGGCTAGACAAAGATTTTCAGTCTTTAGCTAATAGTCGGCTTCCTTTGCAGCACCACTGAGACTTTGTACCTTTGCCTTCTTGAGCATTTTCATTTCTCCATGATTATCATATCATCATCAATGTAACGTGCACAATAGGCAACCAAATGTGCATAATAGGCTTGTGGAAATATGGAGATTGAACGTGTGCACCTTGCATATGTAGCATATCCAGTTTGTAGCTGCACCGGATCCGTTCTCATCAACCAGTACATGGTAATGAGCTAGATGACTAGTACCTCAGATTTTAGCTTGGCTATACCAGTAAACATTAGGCACCATAAGGTGGCATATCTTGGTTTCTATTACAGTACCCGACAAGGTGTTTCCATCCTTGTCTGTTATGTTAGGATCATTGTGATTTGCAGGGAGCAAATGTGTATGATGTCTCTTTTGCACTACCACAAGGGTTACGCGTGACAGATACCCTTCTTTTAATGGATTGCATGCCTTGCGGATTGCATACACTTCTTCCCTAAAAGGTTCCTTCCCCTTCATCTGTTTAGTCATCAGATCTTTCTTAGTTTCTTCACCACTTTCTTTTGCCTTCAAGGCCTCTACAAACCCCTTAACAAGTTTTTAGATTCATCAGGGAGAAGGTTTACACAGGGCCTATAGAGTCCTTTATCTATTCTAGAGTAATCGATGGAAGAGGGACTTACCGTTGTCAGACTATTTTTGGTATTTGGTAGTGATATGGTGGTGTTTAGATTCTGGCGAATGAGGAAGGACGATTCAGATTTTAAGAAATGGTAATTTCTTTTGACAAGATCTGAAGAAGGAGGGGTTTTCTTTTGGAGTATGAAGAGGTTCAGGATGGTCAGGAATTTAAAGGGCTCAATTTGGAACAAGAAGCGGAAGAGTCTTATTGACGTGGCATTCTAGACAGTTCAAGACATATTAAGCAGTGAAGAGACTACTAACTTGAGTCGTAGGGACCAGGTCCCTTGACAATTTTGAAGATGAGGTAAGAGATCTAAGATTTGCAATGTCACTTATGCTTGTGTTATCCTGACCTTGTCGCGCATGTGTACCTGTAACAGTACAAGAGTGAGTTATATGCCACAAAAAAACACCTTTTAAGATTGTACCTTTCCTCTTAACATAGCCAAGCATGAGGAAATTTGAGGAAAGGCAACAAGTTGAGATCGATCAAACCCATCTCCTATTGATTTCTCCCAAAATGATTCTTGTTCAGCGTTATTTCAAAAAGCACACTTCTACATAAAAGTTCTTGAATGAGGGGAATCATCCATTCTCTCAGTTATATGGTTCGAGCAGTCTCCTTTCAGGTAACCTTTTGACTGCCTCTTCTCACTCAAGCCTTCATCCTTTTCTGGAAACTGGGTCGGTTAGATTTTGTCTTATTTTCAATCTTTTGAGCATTCCCAAAACCAGCCCCGAAACTTTTTATAGGAACATAAGGTCCATCACAAATGATGTCGCACAGTTTAGATCCTCATCCATGAAAAGTTATGCCTTCTCCCCTTGCAACATCCATGATGTTTTCTGTTGGATCTTGGTGGTCTTGTGATAGATTCTCTTTTCTCTAGATTAGATTCTCTTTTCTCCGGATTTGGTGAAATAGCCGTGATGGAGATCCTTTCTACGTGTTAAACTTTTAGAAATAACCTGCTCTATTACCAATTATTAAAGGCCATGCATCAACCAAACAGTATATGGGGGACCTGGTTGTTTACTAGTTCCCTCATGCAATGTAGTATAAGAATCAACAAAAGGTTTTTACATAGAAAACTCTTTGCTCAAGGGATTAACAACCACGACCTACCCCAGTAGGATTTCAACTCCCCTAATCAAGAAGGTTACAACTCTATTACAAGCTAGAAGTTAACTCCCATAACCCTTCACCCTTACAATAACGCTTGTGCAACCCTCACATTTGAGTATCCCTAGCCAAGCACACTAATACACCTAGACTAACTCTAGCTTAGTGTACCACTCCAAGTTTTTTGTGAAGAAACTCTTGCAATAAGAAACCTTTAATAATTCAACTAATAGGCCTAGAATAACTCTAGCCCAGCGTACCACTCAAAGACACCCTTTGAGAATTCACCATTGGGACTAACGCTAGCCATCCATACACTAATACAACTAAGCTAACTCTAGCCTAGTGTACCACTTAAAGACTTGAGGAAGCACACATCCAACAAGCAACTTTTGAGACTTCAAAACACTAAAATCAACCTCTTTTTATGGAAGAGTAGGTTTACAGTTTAAGCATAAAAGAACAAAGACTCAACAACCTAAAGACCTAAAGTATCTTCAGTTCTGGATCTGGTCCTTCAGGTTTCTGAGGCTCTTTTCTTGAGGAACACCTTGAAAGGTGGAGACTTGCTCTTTTGATGGAGCAATTTTCGAATCATTCAAGAATGAGTCATCTCTTGGAAGATGATGTCTTCATATGAAAGGAGAGAGAGAGAGAGAGTAGAGGTAACCACTTATGAAATCAAGACCGTTAATCAATCGGCCTTGCTGAGGTGCTGCTGTACAACAGCATTGTACTTTTCCGCAGCACACTTTACAGTTGTAGATTTGGACTTTCAACGCTTCAGTGACTAGGACCCTTATCTGGAGAAATATGGTCCCTCATTTGCTCTTCGAACAAGTTGTAAGTCAGTAGCTTTACAGCTTCGCCGTTGACTGAGCAGGCTTGAGACCCGATCCCATCTGGTCTATCTGAATTAACATATCTGGTCTCTCATATATGAGCAATTCCTGCAGGCATCTGATCCTTCAAGGGACATGTTAGAATAGCAGCATATGGGATATCATAGGGTTAACCAAGTTCAGACAGGTGAACCTAATTGTATCTGGTCCCTTAGGGTTTGTCATGTTATCAAAACATATTATTTTTTATCAGAGGTAATTAGCTCTTGAAGAGCCTACTACATAACACTTTATAAAGCCTTATGAGAGGTTCGGGTACTTGAAATAATGAAGTGATGAGATCTCAGTAGGTGTCGAATTGCAAACTGATACAAAATGATATCTTATCGACGATATCTTTGATACACTGTGGGCCACAATATTGTATAAGATTTTGAGGATCTGAGTTGTACGTCTCTTAAAGCATGCTGATATAGAAATAATTACCAAGTGATACATCTTGGTAAGGGTAAATTTTATTGGACCTGCAGTCCAGATATTACAAGTTCTTGGTGAACTTGTTTATAATCCTTATATGGATTAAATCAGATAAGGTGCATGTGATTTAATCCCCTTAGTGAATATTCATTGATGAGGAGAACAAAGATAATCATGTTTACACTTGTCTATTTATGATAATTAGAACCTTTCAGTTTATTGTGCAAGTTGATGACTTGAATATTATCGGAGCTCTTGAAGAGTTTCCAAAAGTAGTAGATTATCTCCTAAAAGAAGTTGAAATGAGAAAATTATATTGGTCCGGAAGTTCCATATATTTGTGCAATTGATGCATTTAAATATCTTACTATGACTATGGGCATCATATAGTTTCACTCCTAGGCGGAGATATTGAAGTAAGATCAATTGCATATTGCAAATGAAAGCCTTGACATGAATGTGATTATCCTAACAAATATTGTCAAGTGTTTGGGATATGCAGGGAATTCATCTGATCGACATAAGAGTTCGATCCAGTTATGTTATCTATTTCCATGAAGGATTACTTTCATACTATGTTATCTTACATGACAGTCAAATCATAGAGAGACAACAACAGTTTATAAAGCAAGTCAAGAATGTACTGGGCGTGACTGTAACAATACTATATATGATGATGCAACTCTATCTATGGAATGAAGATACAGTTCATCAACCATTTCGCTCTACCAACCTCAAGATATGATAAGTTTGTATACAAAAGCAGAGTGCATCATCTTCAAGAATTATGTGATGCTTTAATCAGGCGGAGTACTCTTTTTCCCTTAACCAAGGTTTTGTCCCATTTGGGTTTTCCTGGTAAGGTTTTTAATGAGGCAGCTAGCAATGCGTATTACTAGATACGTGTACTCTTTTTCCTTCACTAGGATTTTTTTCCATTGAGTTTTTCTTTGTAAAGTTTTAACAAGGCACAAATCTATTAATGAACATCCAAGGGGGGATGTTATAAATACACCATATTATGGTGTCCAATCAAATACACAGTCAACAGGATAAGCTTGCAATTGGATAAAGTTATAATCAAGCAGGTAGCTTGCAAGTAACCCAAGCAGCTAGCTTGTCAGCAGCTTCCCGAAAAGCCTTGCAGTAGCTTCCTCAGGCTTGCAATCAAGCAGGCAGCCTGCAAGTAGCTCAAGCAGGTAGCTTACCAGCAGCTTCCTTTCTTGTATAAATAGGAATTCAATTTTGTTCAGTTGTACACATCAATTGAAAGAGCAATAGAATCTCTCTCTCCCCCAGCTTCTTTGACTACCTGTACTTTTAATATTATTCCATAACAAGCCATATTTATTATGTTGGTACTTTTCCTTGTCCATGAAAACAAGATGAAAAGTCTAGGACTTGTACTTTCCAAGAAACAATAATAGGAGCTTATGGTTTAGTTTTGTTAGTATAACGACCTATCACTTGATTTGTGATTGTTACATCTATAAGTCTATCATTTCAAGAACATTTTTATCTATTTATTTTTGACAAAAACTTGTGTAATTATATGATATTTTTCTAATTGAAGAAGTTCTCGTAACTATTCGGTTTAGGGATAAACTTGACTAGTTATATCTTACCGACGACAATTATCGACTTCTGATTATTATACTATTTTGTGTGAATTTATCTTATAGTCATTCAATTTTTTTTATATATTAGTGCTTATTAATCCTTCAAAAGAAACTATTTTGTTTTATGGTGAAATCAGATTTAACCAAAAAATTAGCTAGAGATTTTTTCATAGGGTTTAAAGACAAGTGGGACGTATCCAACCCCGATAACTCTTTTTATGAGCCCGGTCCGGAGTAGTTTTTCTCATGATAGAGTTTAGCAAGTAACTAAGATAATATGATAATATTCAAACAACTAAAATGATAAGAGAGTGATGGTTTCGTATATATTCCTTAGAGAAAATGATAGGATTACAAATGGTGAGAGCAAGAGGATGAATGATGCATTGCTTCGATGTAACACTCCGTAAATCTGAGTTAGGTGTGAATGTATTAAATGAGAAGTAATGTGACATTTTATGCATATGAATTCCTATCAATATGATTTTGGGTGGAAATAGTTGATTTAAGATCAAGACCAAGTAGTGAAGTTCGTAAGAGTTCAGAAACTCATCTAAGTTTTTGTTGATTTGGATTGTAGACACATTTTTTGAAAATACGTTGAGAATTGGAGAAAACTTCCTCTAATAGAAGTTGTAGATATTTGAAATACCTTTCCAAAGATATAACGTGGAGCTTAAATGGATTTTTGAGTAAACATTTATGATCATTTTACTGAAGTCTGTCTGGGACGCCGGCTGAGATGCGACCGCAAACTCATAATGCGACTCCACAAACTCAAGATGCTACGTTGCATATTGGTCGCATATTGGCCAAATTTTTCAAGTTTCTAGAGTGAATTTTCATCCAGAATGCGGCCCGTATGCGGCCGCAAACTCGAGATGCGACCGCATACTCATCATAGCTTACTTAACCGTTTGATAGCGTTATAGCAGGAATTAAGGTATGTCTCTTTTGAAAACCTGCTTTGGACATATGTCTCTTTTTCGAACATACTTTTCAACCTTTAAAGGAAATGCTGTCTTTGCAAGGTTTCATGTGCGTGATGGACAAGCCCTTATGGAAACTTATGTGTATAAGATTATATATATATATGTATACGTGATTTCCTTATCAAAGGGTTATTGAAATGGATTTACAAAGCTTGATGTTTGAACAAGAATTACCCCATGAGGGATGCTTAAACATGATTTCAGAAAGCTTGAATATTTCATGTGTTTTGCCCTAGGAACGAATTATGTTGAAATTGAGAGTTAATAGACTTGAATATAGTTTCTAAACTTATAAATGATTTGATGTACCCTACTAACATGATGATGAACATAATTCATAATGAGTGATTCGGCTCCATGCTATGATTGTGTGTCACGACCCATTTCAGCATTAGGTCATGCGGGCACCTACCTTTCCCACCTCAGTAGGTGAACCCTTGACTCAACATTCACAATAATAGAAAATAGCTGAAGAAAGTAAAATAACGTAAGTCTCACAATATAATATAAGGTTAACAAGTGCGGAAGTAAATGAAATCCACCCCAGTATCTGGTCTGGTCATACAAGACCATCTAAATCCGAATACTAAAGGTCTGAACAATAATACATAAGTAGTCTCAAATCATGTCTCTGAATGGAAATCAAGACATAAGTAATAGAAGAGTCTCCGAGGTTAGCGGATGCCGTGCTCACCCTGGAAAACTCAAGTGGAAGCTGAAGAGTCGATCAGCCACGAGTCACAGAAGTAGATCCGACCTGATACTCTGCATTCATAAAAGAATGCAGCAAGTGCAGGTCAGTACAAACAACAGTACAGGTAGGCATCATCGGCCGACCAAGCATAGATAACACAATTCAGAAAATAAGTAGATAGCAAGGAATCCAACAAGTATAAGATAATAAGATCACATCCAAGTATTCGACGACGCCTACGTAAAGCCTCTAAACCCAAGTATACCAAGTCTGAAATATGTATATATCCAATTCACTCATCACAGTAGAATCATCATGATCCACCGTCATAACAGAGTCATCACAATCCAATCATCACAACACTTCAATCAAGTATTAGTGAAATGCAATGTAGTGCAATGCAATAATGGAATGGATGAGATATAATGTCATGCAAATGAGGTGTACACATGTACTCTGGACGGAAATTTCGACGTCTCAGTAGCAAAACCCCGTGTGACTCGTGAAGTCTAAGTGCCACCCGTCCCGGATCTTTGCCCAACAGGCAGACGGGACCCTGGCAAATTGCCCACAAGGGGAGTCTCACCAGCACTACCCTGGGGGACCTGCGGAGCCCATGCACTAATAATGATTTCGAAATAACATCGGAATCAGCCATGGAACTACGATGCCGGAATAGATTGTCGGTCATCGGCCTCTCACAATCACTCAAGTAAACGAGTCGTTTAATCAACGATACAGGATAATTACCGGCTAGCGGCCATGCATCATGAATATGAGGGAATGTATGCAATGCACTTATCAATGATTCCGGAATTGAACCTCGGACGTCGGCCTTCTCACAATCACTCAAGTAAAAGAGTTTTTCAAATATCAGTTTCTTACAATCAACGATTACGGAATGGATCTTCGGACATCGGCCTTTACAGTAACTCAAAGAAGGAGTTTATCAAATATCAATTTACTCAATCAACGATGCCGGATCATCACCGGGTATCGGCCATGCATCATGAATGTGTGAGAATGAGTGCAATGCGTACATCAAGTATCACCAATCAAGTTCAACATCACAAGTACTACGAAGGGGTACACCATCAACGTATCATATCACAATACCGTCAAGGGTATGCCAACAATGTATCAATATTACTAGTACTAATAACGGGTACGTCAACAATGTATCACAATGCAAATACCAACAACGGTATATCAACCATATCTCAGTCGAGATAGAAACACAGATTCTGATATTCACCACTACTTGTAGCATCAACCATCAAATGGAACAAGACACACACATAACGGGGTGGCTAGAAACTTATATTTGAATGAGAATGATACTAATATTGCTATGACATCAATTAGGTCCATTTTAACCGTAGAAATTGGGAAAATAGGCCCACAAGGTCAAAACGGGAAATTCGCGGGCAAAATGCCAAATTAAGTGCTAGGGAGTCCCAACCCAACCATTAATTGTTGAATTAACTCAAGAATTATCCCAAATCTGATTTCAAGTAAAAACCTTTAAATTGGGTATGAACCCTAATTCTCCAAATCTGAAATTCAACATTAAAAGTGGAATATATGAGGTTACTAAGCTTAGATGTATCATATTTTAACATCAACATTATCAATTTATCAATTATAATCCTAGGGAAAAGTCCCCCAAAATCCTCCTTCAAATTCAATTTCTAAGGGATTGAAAAGTGAAGTGGAAACTCTATGATGATTGTGAGTTAAGAGTAGTAAAGGATTAGACAAAGTTTTACCTCCAAGAATTTTTTCAATTTGACTCCAAGAATAGTATCCCCAAGCTTCAATATCGAGATATGAAATAATGAGGGTCTAAGACTCATTTAATGAACAGTCACCGCCCGTCACCTCTATAGATGTACCTGGACCGCCCCAACAACCACCAGACCGTTTCAGCAGTCAAGTCAAGGTTCTTCGGAAGACCCGTGACAAAGCCCATGGTAATCCTCTCCCACTTCCACTCGATAATGGGCATCCTCTGAAACACCTTACCGGGTCGCTGATGCTCATACTTTACATGTTGACAATTTCCACACTTAGCAACAAAATCAACTATATCCCTCTTCATACGGCGTCACCAAAAGTGTTGTCTCAAGTCACGGTACATCTTAGTCGCTCCCGAATGAATGGAGTTGCAAGAGCTGTGGGCCTCAGATAAGATCAACTGAATTCGATCACCAACACGAGGAACGCATACGCGTCCTCTAATCCTCAGAATGCCCTCAGAATCAATCACGGCCTCTTTGGCCTCCCCTCTCGACACCCTATGTCAGATCTTGCTCAACTGGGAATCCTCAAACTGATCAGCCTTGATCCGATCCAATAACGATGATCTCGCCTCTATACCAGCCAAAATCCTGCCCGGGGTTGAGATGTCGAGACAGACAAAACTGTTGGCCAGAGTCTGAACCTCCATGGCCAACGGACGCTCGAAAACAACCAATCAAGCTAAACTCCCCATACTCACTACCTTGCGACTCAAGGCATCAGCCACCACATTGGATTTACCAGGGTGATACAGAATGGAGATGTCATAGTCCTTCAGGAGCTGCATCCATCGGTGATGCCTGGAATTAAAATATCTCTAGGTAAACACATGCTGAAGGCTACGGTGATCAATAAAAACCTTACAATGGACACCGTACAAGTAATGCCTCCAAAGCTTCAAGGCGAAGACTATGGCCAACAACTCCAAATCATGGGTAGGGTAATTCTTCTCGTGAACTTTCAACTGACGGGAAGCATAAGCTGTCACTCTACCCTCCTGCATCAACACCGCACCCAAACCCATACGGGAAGCATCACAATAGATCGCAAAGTCCTTGCCCTCCACAGGGAGGGCTAGGATCGGGGCTGTGGTCAAAAGAAGCTTAAGCTTTTGAAAGCTCTCCTCACAATAATCCGTCCACTGGAAGGGAACTTCCTTTTGAGTCAATCTGGTCAAGAACGAAGCAATAGCAGCAAAACCCTTTACGAAGCGACGGTAATAACTGGCCAAACCCATAAAACTACATATCTCGGTAACAGTAGTAGGCCTCGCCCAACCCCTCACAGCCTCAATATTCTGTGGGTCAACCATAATTCTTTCTTTTGACACCATATGACCCAAGAATGCTACAGACTCTAACCAGAACTCACACTAAGAAAATTTCGCAAATAGGCTATGTTTCTTTAACAAACCAAGGATGGTACGAAGATAGCTCTTATGCTCTACTCTACTCTTGGAATATACCAAGATGTCATCCATAAGCACAATCACAAAAGAATCAAGGAACGACCTAAAGATGCCATTCATCAAGGTCATAAATGCAGCTAGGGCATTGGTAAGGCCGAAAAACATCACTAGAAACTCAGAGTGGCTATATCTTGTCTGAAATGTTGTTTTCGGAATATCTTCCACCCTAATCCTCAACTGGTGATAGTGTTATATCTCGCAATTTTGCACATTCGGAAAAAAAAAATTGAAAGAATTGTGACAAGTTAAAGACAAGGCCATATTTTGATCTTATTCAATACATAAGTTGTTCATGGAAAAATGTTGATGTGGAAACATGGAAGAAGGCCAAGGGCAAAATTGGGAATTTCGTAAATTAGTTTCGGGGATTACAAATTAGGGCCCATAATTAATTGGGCTAGAAGAGAAACAAAAAAAGCGAACAAAGGCCCAAAATGTAAGGGGGCCGGCCATTTAATGGCCAAAACCCATGGGATTCATTTACCCATGTGTTAAAATAAAAGGGATCATATTTTATCTTGAAACATATAGAACATTCAAGAAAAAGCAAAGAGGAGAGGCAAAAGAAGGAGAAATTCGGCCAACAAGCAAGAGAGAAAGAAACATTTTGTGCCATCAATCTTGAGTCCAAAAATTGTAATTTTCTTGTATTCCTACTAAGCTCAAGACGCTCTCCGACGTGGTATAATTAGTTAGGCGAGAAAACTCCGTTTGCGGAAAGTGGAAGTTTGAAGAAAAAGGTTAGAATTTTGTCTTGCTCCTATGATGAAAGACATGTATATATGTTGTAGTGTGTGGAAATAAATGAAAAGCATGAAAATTTTGTGTGTTGTGGATGTGTGTGTGTGGCCGTGTATTGTATGGAAGGAGGAGGAATATGAATTGAATTATTTAGTATGTTAATTGTGTTGTTTTAGTCTTCTGATGAAAATGGAGGGGTAATGGTTCTAGTTGGCATGACAAAATTGTTGTTAAGTGGTTGTCGGAAAGTATGCAAATTTGTTATAGTTTATGTAATTATGAGAATGAAGTTATAAGATGCAAATTGTTGTTGTTGTAGATGAAATCGGAAGATAGAAATGTGTTGTGAATGATTATGTTGAAGATTGGAAGTTTTAGGTGAATTATGGTTTTGGTGGAAAATTCGTATATTTTGTGAATATTTTGTAAAATGATATGAAATGCTTCCGAATTGTATTGGAGCGATCTTGATGAGTAAATGAATATGGAAATGTTGATATTAGTTTGAAATTGTGAAGTTGGAATGGAAGTTGTTGAACTATGTAGAAAAGAAGACTATGTATGTCATAATGTGTTTTGTGATGATTGTTGATATTGTTGGTGTTGTTGGGTTGTTATTATTGATATATTGAGCCGAGTTGTATTCTCGGGGCGGCTAAATTACAGGGGAAATGCTGCCCAAAATTTTGTAGACAAGTAATGAATTAAAGACTTAAATGCTAAAAGTCATACTATTGACAATTGGTAAATATGACCATTTGTAGATTTTGGGTGAAACGGGAATCGAATTTGAACGAGCGTAAGGCGCAACTAAGGTATGTAAAGCTCACCCTTTCCTTCTTTTGGCATGTCCTAGGTGTACTAGGTCAAGACTTGAGCCTCGGGAACAATTCTGTTCATCGAAACCCGAGTTCGATTTTGATTACTATTCGTTCAAAGTAATTGAACTATAATTCTTATGTTTTGTTGGAAACGTGTCTAAACATCCATAACTTCCACAAGCGTATTCGGATTGCTTTGAAACTTTCTTGGATGACTCCATAGAGTCTAATGTTCACAATTTACGTCCGCCGCCTCGACTTGACCCGAGGTGGGCCCACAATCCCCGAGACCTACTTGTATTGCTCTAATTGGTTCATTCCGTATAATAATTAAGGAAAAACTTTTGACTATTGTTCCGAGTTCGTTGTGATTATGTATTTATCTGTTGAGTCTGAAACGGCGATTCGTATACTTATGATTTTTTTGAAGTTCGGTTTAATATGTTCCCGAGTGGTACTTGGAAGAAAGTCTGAGTTGACTGTTGTTCCGGTTTTGAACTAACAGTTCGTTTGATTATCCTAATGGGTTGTGGTAAGAGATTTGTATGCATATGGTTATTTACGATTTCGCCGTGCATTTTGTTATTACCTCTTTCACCAAGTCCCGGGCCGGTTGTATTATTGTGCGCACCATGTGATATTGACCGCTGGACCCCTGACCGCGGTATGTGCGATATTGGCCGCTGGACCCCTGACCGCGGTATGCCGGACTGGTGACACTGACCGCTGGACTCCTGACCGCGGTATCTGCGACATTGACCGCTGGACTCCTGACCGCGGTATGTCGGGTTTGGGATGTTAACCGCGGGGTACTTGGCCGCGGTATGTGTGATAGTGACCGCTGGACTTTTGGCCGCGGCAATTGTGTGTTTGGTTTTCTGTGTGTGTGAAACGGGAATGTTTTTTTTTCAAAAGAAAGCAAAGCATCTTAGCGTTCTGATTGTCGTATTTGTCTTCCGGAACCTTTTATGTATGATTTGTACGTCAGATGCAACACTTTGGTGTTCTGGCTATTGTGCTCACCTTCTGTACATTTTATTCGGTTATGTCTTTGTTTTCTGTGCTCCATGCTTTGCATACTCAGTACATCTTTCGTACTGACCCCCTTTCTTCGGGGGGCTGCGTTTCATGCCCGCAGGTACAGATTCACGTTTTGGCGACCCACTGGCGTAGGTGTTCCCTTTTGTAGTTCGGAGTGCTCCCTTTGTTCTGGAGCCGACGTTTTGGGTACATACTCCTCCGATGTATATGTTTATGTTTACTCAGGGTACGGCAGGCCCCGTCCCGCCATTTGATTCTATTGTTCCGTGTTAGAGGTCTGTAGATATAGACGTGGGTTGTGTACAGTTTTGTTTGGACGCGTTGTGTAAATTGTGTTTGGGCAGCCCATCCGTCGTGGCGGCCCATCCGCCGTGGCGGCCCTATCGGCCGCGTGTATGTATGCTTTGGTACGTTATGTATAGTATGATAGCCTTGCCGGCTTCTATGTAGTATATATGGTTGTAGGCACCAGTGTGGAGCCCCGTCTGATATTCATTTATGTACGAGTCGTCTGTATGCTGTATCTGGTAAGTGAGCGCGTAGGGGTGCCCAGCTCGGGCACTAGTCACGGCCCACGGGGATGGGTCGTGACAGAAGTGGTATCAGAGCGGTTCGTCCTCGGATTGTCTACAGACCGTGTCGAGTAGAGTCTTGTTTATCAGTGTGTTGTGCACCACATCTATAAACAGGAGGCTACAGGGCATTTAGGGTGTTATCTTTCCTTCTGGTCCTAGATCGTGCGATAGAGCTGTGTTATCAGGATGGTTCTTCCCTGACGAATTGTTATATTTTCAGCGATGCCTCCGAGGAAGGCCACAGCTGCCCAGAAGGGAAAGTCTACAGCGGCAGGTGAGACCAGCCGAGCTCAGGTGACTACTAGGGCTCGTGCCCAGATTGAGCCAGATGTTGTGCCTTCGACGGCCAGTTCTGCTACGCCACCAGTATCGGAGGGATTTGGAGCAGCCACAGCTGCAGCACAGGGGGTGGCTCCACCGCCAGCTCCCGCAGCACCAGTACCTGTACCTCCAGCCCCTCAACCAGGGGCGGATGATGGGACCCTGCGAGAGGCAGTCCAGTTATTGACTCGATTGGTAGCGGGGCAGGTTTACACACAGGGAGCAGGGGATGATCGTGTAGATAGGCGCGATAGTCAGAGGGCCCGTGATTTTCTGCTTTGTCGCCCACCAGAGTTTTCCGGGTCAAAGCCCGCAGAAGACCCTCAGGAGTTCATCTGACAAATGCAGCGTACCCTGCGATTGATTAGTGCCTCCAAGACAGAGTCGGTTGAGTTGGCGTCATACCGGTTGGAAGATGTAGCAGCCAATTGGTACGAGTCTTGGATGTTGTCCAGAGGCGAAGGCGCCCCTCCAGCCGTATGGGGAGAGTTTACAGAGGCCTTCCTGGCCCATTTTCTACCTCCGGAGGTGAGGCGGGCCAGAATAGACAAATTCCTACTATTGAGACAGAGGGGCAGGAGTGTCAGGGAGTTCAGTCTGGAGTTTGATTCGCTGGCCCGATATGCGCCCGCTTATGTCGCTGATATGACTGACCGGATGCACCGGTATGTGATAGGGCTGGACGATTATTGGTTGACAGCTGTACGGTGATGGCGGCCCAGACAGGGATGGACATTGCCCGTATACAGGCCCACGCCCAAAGTATGGAGGACCGACACCGAGGGCGTCAGCCTGACAGGGATTATGACAGGGGTCCGCCCAAGAGGTCCAGATCCGCGAGATATTCTGGGGAATCGCGAGGTAGGCAGCCTCAACAGCAGCAGAGCAGATATCCTCCCCAACCAGCACCGAGCACATCCCCACAGTTCCCCGGCTGGGGACTGGATGGTGCAGAGCATTCAAGAGCAGGCCAGAGCTTTAGGGCTTCAGGCTTACAGATGGACAGAGGTTCCAGCCAGTTGAGGCCACCCCTACCCCGATGTCCTCACTGTAGGAGACACTACCAGGAGGGGGAGTGTCATCATTCCACGGGTGCTTGCTTTACCTGCGGCCAGCAGGGCCACTATATGAGAAATTGCCCCCTCAGGGGCAGTGCCGGGGGAGCAGCTCAGCCTACCGGGTCAGTCGCCGGTTCGTCTTCCCCTTCCGTAGCTATGCGCCTGATGGGACGGGGCACACCGGCACCAGCAGGCCGTGGCGAAGCCTCCAGTTCCGGCGGTCCATCGAACCGCCTATATGCGCTGACCAGCCGGCAGGACCCAGAAGCGGCACCAAGTGCAGACCCAGGTATATTATTAATCTTTTCTTGAGAGATATGTGTAGGGATAGATCTGTACTCTATCATATTACGTGATTTTCTTCTT
Source organism: Lycium barbarum (assembly GCF_019175385.1). NCBI lineage: Eukaryota > Viridiplantae > Streptophyta > Magnoliopsida > Solanales > Solanaceae > Lycium > Lycium barbarum. The sequence goes on along the minus strand of NC_083344.1, from coordinate 18,068,337 downwards.
CTGGGTGTTAGTATAAGTAAGGTAATTTTCAACCCAATAGAACTATATGAGATAGCTATAAATATACAGATGGAAATGGACATTGAGGATTCAGAAGGGCGATACGATAATTGTATGGTTTAGACCGGGGTGGGACCCGCTATGAAAACTTTTCGAAAATTTACTAAGACTTCGATCTGCCCTAAATTACGTGACAAAGGTCGCGTGGGGCGGTCGACGCAATTATATTGGCATTAATGCATTAAAACGCATGAAAGTTTCGAAGTTAAGCGTGCTGGGGCCAGAGTAATTTTGGGATGGGTGACCCCCTGGGAAGTACCCCGAAGTTTTCACAAATGTAGACATAAAAGGTAAATGGGAAATTTAGAGTAACCTAAAGGAAATTAGATGTACTGAACGGTTAGAGACCCTCAATAGGTCAGGTAGGCTGACGCAGACCCAGCCGGTAAAGAAAAAGGAAGCGCAACACAGTTCTGGACTCAGAGTAGGTTTGAATAAGCGTTTGGGAATGTTTTGTGAGCAAGATGGCAGTAAATGCATAAGTATACATATGATATCCTGTTTATGATTGTACCGATCCGCAGTGGGCCCAGTAATCGGTGTTGTAATACATGAAAGACAATGACTAAATGGAACGTAAAAGACAAAGCGAAAGATATAGTATGGATGTTACGAGTAGACGGATGTTAGTCCCACCACCATGCAAAGCTGAAAAGTTTTAGTATAGTGATGTTTGGGAATAGGGGGAAATGAGTAAGGAAAAAGGGGAAAATAACCGTGGTAGTGTTTGAAATTGTTTTTTGAAGGAAAGACGGAGAACCTCCCGAAGTATGATGAGCCCCATAAGGTTAGTTGAACATTCGAGGACGAATGTTCTAAAGGGGGGGAGGATGTTATATCCCGCAATTTTGCACATTCGGAAAAAAAAAATTGAAAGAATTGTGACAAGTTAAAGACAAGGCCATATTTTGATCTTATTCAATACATAAGTTGTTCATGGAAAAATGTTGATGTGGAAACATGGAAGAAGGCCAAGGGCAAAATTGAAAATTTCGGAAATTAGTTTCGGGGATTACAAATTAGGGCCCATAATTAATTGGGCTAGAAGAGAAAAAAAAAAGAGAACAATGGCCCAAAATGTAAGGGGGCCGGCCATTTAATGGCCCAAACCCATGGGATTCATTAACCCATGTGTTAAAATAAAAGGGATCATATTTTATCTTGAAACATATAGAACATTCAAGAAAAAGCAAAGAGGAGAGGAAAAAGAAGGAGAAATTCGGCCAACAAGCAAGAGAGAAAGAAAATTTTGTGCCATCAATCTTGAGTCCAAAAATTGTAATTTTCTTGTATTCCTACTAAGCTCAAGACGCTCTCCGACGTGGTATAATTAGTTAGGCGAGAAAACTCCGTTTGCGGAAAGTGGAAGTTTGAAGAAAAAGGTAAGAATTTTGTCTTGCTCCTATGATGAAAGACATGTATATATGTTGTAGTGTGTGGAAATAAATGAAAAGCATGAAAATTTTGTGTGTTGTGGATGTGTGTGTGTGGCCGTGTATTGTATAGAAGGAGGAGGAATATGAATTGAATTATTTAGTGTGTTAATTGTGTTGTTGTAGTCTTGTGATGAAAATGGAGGGGTAATGGTTCTAGTTGGCATGACAAAATTGTTGTTAAGTGGTTGTCAGAAAGTATGCAAATTTGTTATAGTTTATGTAATTATGAGAATGAAGTTATAAGATGCAAATTGTTGTTGTTGTAGATGAAATCGGAAGATAGAAATGTGTTGTGAATGATTATGTTGAAGATTGGAAGTTTTAGGTAAATTATGGTTTTGGTGGAAAATTTGTATATTTTGTGAATATTTTGTAAAATGATATGAAATGCTTCCGAATTGTATTGGAGCGATCTTGATGAGTAAATGAATATGGAAATGTTGATATTAGTTTGAAATTGTGAAGTTGGAATGGAAGTTGTTATGTATAGTATGATAGCCTTGCCGGCTTCTATGTAGTATATATGGTTGTTGGCACCAGTGTGGAGCCCCGTCTGATATTCATTTATGTACGAGTCGTCTGTATGCTGTATCTGGTAAGTGAGCGCGTAGGGGTGCCCAGCTCGGGCACTAGTCACGGCCCACGGGGATGGGTCGTGACAGATAGCCGGAACGCAAATCAACCTTAGAAAACACCGAAGCACCCTGAAGTTGGTAATATAGATCATCAATATGAGGCATAGGGCAATTGTTTCGGATAGTGACCTTGTTCAACTGGCGGTAATCAATGCACATCTTCATGGTCCCATCTTTCTTCTTCACAAATAACACTGGAGTACCCCAAGGGGAGACGCTCGGTCTAATGAACCCCTTCTTCAATAAATCCTGTAATTGTTCCTTAAGGTCTCTCAACTCGGCAGTTGCCAGCTGATATGGTGGGATGGAAATAGGACGAGTACCTGAGTCGACTTCGATATAGAAATCAATGTCACGACCGGGTGAGAAATCTGACAGAAATACCTCCGCGCACTCGCTCACAATAGGAATAGAATCAAGGGATGGAGATGCAACAGTCGTATCACGAACATGCACCAAATATGCTAAACACCCCTTACTTACTAACTTCTTTGCCTGAAGAAAGGAAATAATCTTTTTCGGAGAGGGACTAGGAGTACGTCTCCACTCAAGCCTAGGGATGCCCGGCATGGCTAAAGTGACTGTCTTGGCATGACAGTCCAAGATTGCATGATAAGGAACAAGTCAGGACATACCCAATATAATATCAAAGTCCACCATATCAAGAATCATCAAATCTACCCAGGTGTCATACCCCATAAAAGTAGCTAAACAAGACTGGTAGACTTGATCTACAACCACAGAATCTCCGACTGAAGTAAACACATGAAGAGGTATATCTAGGCTATCAAAGGATAAATCTCAATCAACATCATGAAATGCAGATACATACGAATAAGTGGATCCATGATCAAATAACACAGATGTTGCTCTATGATGGACAAAAATGGTACCTGAGATCACAGAATCTGAGGCCTCTGCCTCGGGTCTTTCAGAAAACCAGTAAAAATAGGCTCCACAACGCCAAGTCTGGGATCTTCCCCTCGCACTCTGAGTACCACCTCTAGAACCATGGGAAGTACCGCGGCCTGACTGAGCACCGCCTCTATGAGAAGTCACTCATCGGCCACCGGATCATATAAGAGTCCTCGGTGGCTAGTACTCCTGCCTAGGCCCAGGGAAATATCCTAGCAAGATGCCCAACCTCTCCACAAGAGAAATAAGTAAGAGTAGTAGAATGCTGAACCACGAAAACGGAAGACCCGGATGAAGAAGTCCGATCCACTGGTCTAGAGAACGAACTCTTAGGAGCTCTCTATCTACGCGGCTCACTGGAGGAAGCCGGTAATGCTGAGTGCATGGGACGACCGGAATAGGGCTGAGATGGCTTAAAGAACTGACCGGCCCCCCTCGTACCAAAACCACAGAAACTGCCAGTTTGACGTGGCCTCTTGTCACCACCACTAAAAGTATGGGCCTTGGCGTCCTCAACCATAGAAGCATGCTCAATAATGGACTGGAAGGAAGCCCATATAGACTTCATCTGAAGATAAGGAATCTGTAGAGAGCCCACTAATCCTCCCACGATGCGTCTGATCCTATCCACCTCAGTATGGATCAAAAGAGTAGAATATCGGGCCAAGTAGAGGAAACGGGTCACATAAGACTCCAAGGACATGCCCCTCTGCTCAAGGTGTAAAAACTGCTCCCTACGAGTCTCTATCAAGGATCGCGGCACATACTTCTTAAGGAAGGCCCGGTAGAACTGAGTCCACGACAAAGGAGGAGAATCCTCAAGTTTGCACATCACAAAATACCTCCGCCACGTCTTCGCGTCGCCGCGAAACTGGTAGGACACATAATCAACGTCGTGAGTCTCCACTATCCCCATATGGTGCAGCAACTCATGCATATCAAGAATAAACTCATAGTCATCCTCAGATGGAGCACCGGAGAACCTCAGTAGCTCTAACTTCCTGAACCTCCCCACTAGGTCCTGATCAGCAGCAGTTATAACAGCGCCATGGGCCTAATATCCTCCCCAGAGGCGGGTATAGAATTAATGCGGTGAGCCATGGCTGCGGCAGGATGTGCTACCCGCGTGGGTCTCTACTCAGAGGTCTGCGCCCTAATCCTAGTCTATGAACACCCGCCGGGAGTAGTAACACCGGCAGCCGCCTACTGGATATCAAGGTGAAATAGGATGCTGGCCATAGTGTCATGCATGGCCTGGTCAGAAGTAACCTCAGGCTGTATCCGTGCTAGGGACATACCATCCTCTACGGTCTGGTCCCTATCCTACTGGTACTCGGGCTCGGAAGATGGAGACCTCTCTCATTCCTGGCCCACTATAGGAGTTTTTTCCCTGGCTAGGGCAGCCCTGCAGCCTCTCACTCTGCCGCGTACTCTGACTGTAGCTTGCCCTTAGGTTCCAGCAGTAGCTGTGGGCTCCGGCACCTGACCTCGGGCTATAGTAATTCGAGTCCTCACCATATGCGAGAGAAGAGATAGAGTCAGATACCAATTTGGTCTTTCCAGATACCAATTTGAATAAAGTAGCATGATGGAAAAAAAATGAGATTTCCTAAATGTCCATAGCCTCCCGCAGATAAGTACGAAGCTCATCGTACCGATCCACGAGACTCTACTAGACATGCTCTTGTAACCGAGTAACCTAGGGCTTTGATACGAACTTGTCACGACCCATTTCAACATTAGGTCATGCGAGCACCTACCTTTCCCACCTCGGTAGGCGAACCCTTAACTCAACATTCACAATAATAGAAAATAGCGGAACAAAGTAAAAAAACGTAAGTCTCACAATATAATATAATGTTAACAAGTGCGGAAGTAAATGAAATCCACCCCAGTATCTGGTCTAGTCATACAAGAGCATCTAAATCTTAATACTAAAGGTCTGAATAATAATACATAAGTAGTCTCAAATCATGTCCCTGAATAGAAAGCAAGACATACGTAATAGAAGAGTCTTCGAGGTCAGCGAACGCCATGCTCACCAAGGAAAACTAAAGTAGAAGCTGAAGAGTCGATTAGCCACGAGTCAGAGAAGTAGATCCAACCTGATACTCTGCATTCACAAAAGAATGCAGCAAGTGCAGGTCAGTACAAACATCAGTATTGGTAGGCATCAGCGGCCGACCAAGCATAGATAACACAATTCAGAAAATAAGTAGATAGCAAGGAATCCAACAAGTATAAGATAATAAGATCACAACGAAGTATTCGTCGTCGCCTACGTAAAGCCTCTAAACCCAAGTACACCAAGTTCGAAATATGTACATATCCAATTCACTCATCACAATAGAATCATCACGTCCACCGCCATAATAGTGTCATCACAATCCAATCATCACAACACCTCAATCAAGTCATAGTGCAATGTAATAATGTAATGGATAAGATATAATGTCATGCAAATGAGGTCTAAACATGTACTCCGGACGGAAATAGCGACGTCACGGTAGCACAACCCAGTGTGACCCGCGAAGTCTAAGTGCCACCAATCTCGGATCTTTGCCCAACACACAGACGGGACCCTGGCTAATTGCTCACAGGGGGAGTCTCACCGGCACCACTCTGGGGGAACCGCGGAGGCTATGCTCTAATAACGATTCCGGAATAACATCGGAATCGGCCATGCAACAACGATGCCGGAATAGATCGTTGGTCATCGGCCTCTCACAATCACTTAAGTAAAAGAGTCGTTCAATCAACGATACCAGATAATTACCGGCTAGCGGCCATGTATCATGAATATGAGGGAATGTATGCAGTACACTTATCAATGATTCCGGAATTGAACCTCGGACATGGGCCTTCTCACAATCACTCAAGTAAAAAAGTTTATCAAACATCAGTTTCATCCAATCAACGATTCCGGAATGGATCTTCGGACATCGGCCTTTACAATCACTCAAATAAGGAGTTTGTCAAATATCAATTTACTCAATCAACGATACCGGATCATCACCGGGTATCGGCTATGCATCATGAATGTGTGAGAATGAGTGCAATGCATGCATCAAGTATTAACAATCAAGTTAAATATCACAAGTACCATGGAGGGGTACGCCATCAATGTATCATATCACAATACCATCAAGGGTATGCCAACAATGTATCAATATTACTAGTACCAATAACGGGTACGTCAAAAATATATCACAATGCAAATACCAACAACGGTATATCAACCATATCTCAGTCAAGATAGTAACACAAATTCTGATATTCACCACTAATCGTAGCATCAACCATTAAATGGAACAATACACACACATAACGGGGTGGCTAGTCCCAACACATATCAAGGCCCAACCTAGGGCAATATCGAACCCAACTTCATACCCGAAGGCTCGCATGCTGTCTCCGACATTATATTCTAAATATGTGATTCACTATGCATAGTCTCACTAGAGGTAATGCATAACCTACTTGGACTGCCGAACCGCAACACTGCAGTATAATATGCCAACAATGTATCAATATTACTAGTACCAATAACGGGTACGTCAACAATGTATCACAATGCAAATACCAACAACGGTATATCAACCATATCTCAGTCAAGATAGTAACACAAATTTTGATATTCACCACTAATCGTAACATCAACCATCAAATGGAACAATACACACACATAATGGGAGGGCTAGTCCCAACATATATCAGGGCCCAACCTAGGGCAATATCCAACCCAAAATCATACCCGAAGGTTCGCATGTTGTATCCGACATTATATTCTAAATATGTGATTCACTATGCATAGTCTCACCAGAGGTAAGCCATTACCTACTTGGACTGCCGAACCGCAACACCAACAAGTCACTCTATCGCCTTGCCCTTCCTCTGAAGCTCAGAAATAATGTAGTCTAAGCATAATAGAATTCTAAGTTAGAAATCATGAAGAATGATACTAATATTGCTATGACATCAATTAGGTCCATTTTAACCTTAGAAATTGGGGAAACGGGCCCATAAGGGTAAAATAGGAAATTCGTGGGCAAAATACCAAATTAAATGCTAGGGAGTCCTAAACCAACCATTAATTATTGAATTAACTCAAGAATTGTCCCAAATTTGATTTCAAGTAAAAACCCCAAATTGGGTATGAACCCTAATTCTCCAAATCTGAAATTCAACGTTAAAAGTGGACTGTATGAGGTTACTAAGCTTAGCTTCATCATATTTTAACATCAACATCATCAATTTATCAATTATAATCCTAGGGAAATGTCTCCCAAAATCCTCTTCAAATTCCATTTCTAAGGGATTGAAAAGGGAAGGGGAAACTCTATGATGGTTGTGAGTTAAGAGGAGTAAAGGATTAGACAAAGTTTTACCTCCAAGAATTTCTTCAATTTGACTCCAAGAACAGTATCCCTATGCTCCAGTATCAAGATATGAAATAATGAGGGTCTAAGACTCATTTAATGAACAGTCACTGCTCGTCACCGCTGTAGCGGTACCTGGACCGCCCCAGCAGTGCCCCCCAGCGGCCACCTGACTGCTTCAGCGGTCTAGCCAAAATGACTGGGACCGTTTCAACGGTAGGGCTACCGCCCTAACGGTGCCGGTGCCGCCAAAGCGGACACTAGACACCAGAACTTGGCTTAAGTTTTTCGTTTCGATCTGCTTTTCGACTAACTCCCGAGGCCATCTGCTCACATACCAGATACCTAGTCCCACATAAAAATGTGCTATGAATGCGCGTGGCCTCAAAATTTCCAACGGAGGTCTCGTTGACCGAGTCAACCACTAATGCCTTAATTCCCATTTCCCATCCAATGTCCCGCAATGCATCCGAATGCATTGGGAATCGAATCAAATGAACACACAAGTTCTAAACGACTTTTCGAACCTCTCAAAATTGACAGAATTTCGAAAAAGGTTCATTTGCCCAAAAGTAAACTTTGGGTCAGCCACTTTCACTTTTAGCCCATATTTTTACCAAAGTTGCCCAAATCCGGTCTAGACACCCCGGGAAGCATATCAGCGGTCCTCTCGGTTCAAAAGTGAGCCAATCAATGCTCGGGAATTGGCGAAAGTGCCAAAAGAACTATAGCGACCAAACAGGTCGTTACATTGTGGTTCGGCTATTTTTCGTTAGTTCTATTATTTGTGCTTGGCATAGCTACTCAGGAGGAAGGGTAGTCACTATGGATCATAGTATGGTTGGACTAGCCATTCAGGAGGAACAATTGCCATTGATGGTATCACGACCAAACCGAGGCCCATGACGGGCACCCGGAGCTAACCTACCGAGCGCCTCCTAACATCCTTTTATAATCATGTCTAGGTGGACCATATGGCTAACTCATAAATATCACAAACTGAGAGAGACGCAAGTTCAAGTAATATATACATGTCAATATAACCACCATCAACTATGTCTATATGCACAAGCAGACAAGGCTGCCAAAAATGATATACCAAAAATATGAACCGATAAGGTTATGGAGCATCTAACTATATAAATCTGTCTACGAGCCTCTACATGGAGTACATAGAGTCATAAGGATGGGACAAGACCCTGCCATGCCCATATATACGCAAAATAAAAGTACCAGCTGAACTGTAGCTTCAGAACAAATGGAGCGCTCATGTATAGTCGCTGATGAAGCACCTAGGGATCTGATCCGTCTTCCTGTGTTACGCCTCTCATTCTTGTCGTAGTAGAACCTATGATTTCATAGTTGGGTATGCCCTTGGAATTTAGACTCGTGTCCGAGTTTTGGAGATAGAAAGTGCCTTAGTTCCAAGTATAAATATGTGGTTCACGACCTTAGTTCCCATTTTCCTCCATTCCAAATTAGAGATACGCTAGTATTTTCTCTCCTAATATTTCATCATTATTAGTGGAGATTTGGTAAGATCCAAGCCTCGTGGACCCGCGCTTGTCAAGAAGAAGGTTGTTTCTACGGTTTCTTCAAGTTTTGAAGCTTAGGGAGTTGGAGTTGAAGTTGATCTTTGGAATCTTAGACCCCTTAAGGTATGCAAATGATTTCTACCCTTATATTTAAGTTAATTACCGAGAGTTTTAGTGGTTTTAATCGAAGAAAGGGTATTTGTGGAAGTGGTAAGTTGATGAAGGTTAAGGTAGTGATTTGAGGCTATTTTAAGAGATGATTGGGGATAGATTTGAGTATATATTTATATATAAGTGTTGTTATTGTTGTTGTGGTTGATGTTGGATTGGATGGGAAGTTAAGGGTTGTTAAGCTTATAAGGGAAATGTTGCCCATAATTTGTCAAGCTCTATTCGTATTTAAAATGATTAGTAAGCGAGGTAAATAGTCTGATTAAGGCCTACGTTATCTTGATTGTGGACTTACAAGTTCGAGAGGTAGAAGTTGAACGATTGGGTATACTTCAAGGTATGTTAAGGCTAACCTTTCTTTTATTTTTGGCATGATTTTATAATATGAACGAACAAGCAAGTAAACGAGCTTCCATGTTACTCTACTCGAAGAAGCACTAGGAGTACTTCAGTCTTTGATGTTCCTATGCCCCGTCTATGATTGTTTCTTCTATTCATGGATCTTGAGATTTCTTATATTGATGATGTTTGCTCAAAGAATGTTCATTGGAGATAGTACGACCTCATGTCACTCCGAGAGTTCTATGTATTCATTTCATTTATGCATTGCATCCATATTCATATGCGCATCGACCCGTGACCAGAAGGTGTTATATACGCACTTTTATATTATTATATATGGATCGGGTCATACATTCCTCGGCACTACTATTATATTATTATATATGGATCAGGCCATACGTTCCTCAGCACTACTATTATATTATTATATATGGATCGGGCCGTACGTACCTCGACACCACTATTATATTATATATATGGATTGGGTTGTACGTTCCTCAGCACTATTATATGATATATGGATCGGGCTGTACGTTCCACAACACTCAGTTATATTATGATCTATGCATATTATGCACCCACAAAGGCATTGTCAGCTATACAGATTTATGCAGATACATACAAATACTGGTTCATACAAGTACATGAAGATAGTTATTTCAGCTTATGAGTTCAGATTTTATTCATGATTCTTATATATACATGATTGTTCTTACACTTTTCATACTTAGTACATTATCCGTACTGACTCCCCGTTGCTCGGGGGGCTGCGTTCATGCCCGCAAGTTCAGGTAGACCGACAGGTGGTCAGTGCACTCCATTGATCCAGAGTTGCAGTCTATTTTGGTATGCTAGCCCTTTTGAGAGGAATATGCATATGGGTATGACGGGGCCCTGTCCCATCCTTTGTACAACTTTCATTCCAGTAGAGGTCTGTAGACAGTTGTATGTATTAGTCAGATAATGTAGCCTTATCAGCTTCTATTCTTTTGTGTATAGTATATGTAGCAGCTTAGCTGGCTTGAACTATTCTTTCAGCATGTTTATGTGTATACAGATTGTTCAGAGTTCATGATGTCGCCTATTTATGAGATCAGTTTAAGTCATGTATGGGCCCTTGATGTTCAGTAAGATTCAGATATGAGTATAGGGGTGTTTTGTCGCTAGAGGTCAAACACTCGTCACGACTCATTGGTTTGGGTCGTGACACCCTGCCTACCTGCGGCCATGAACGCAGCATCCACAAATAAAAGGACGTCAATACGAATAATGTACCGAGTATGTAAGGCATGAATAATAACATAATGAAAATATGGAAGAAACATGAGATAGGAGAAATAACCTATACATCTGATTGCCTCTTAAGGCGGATGTCATGCATGCTTAGCTTTTAAAAATAACATTTTTCATATATATAATATAAGTGTTAGTGTTGCGGAACGTGCAACCCAATCCATAAATGTTAGTGCTGCGGAACGTGCAGCCCGATCCATATATGTTAGTGCTGCCAAACGTGCAGCCCGATCCATATGTCTTATCATCCTGCGTCCGGGGTAACATCATAACGTACCACTGCAGTGGTGTGCACATCTACGTGTCGTACTCGACAGACTATAGCGCGGCTCGGTGTGAGAAAATACATACATACAAATATATATATATATATATATATATATATATATATATATATATATATATATATATAGCATGTATGAGAGCCCAAATAAAAGCTATAAATCTATTGGAGTGATGTAAGGTAGGTGACCTCCGATGTCATTATGGAATCATCATCATCGCTATATCTCACCTTGAAAGAACAATTATCATAAGATGATATCAACAACAATGCACAAGATTAGTAATCATGCAACAAGCTCAATAATATCATGAGAACATCAAGAACTATAAACTTTGGCATCTCTAGAAATGGAATCATCATCATCGTGAAGAACATTTATCAATAATATCATAAGAACGTTGAGAATCATGGGCTTCTAGCGTTTTTAGGAATAAGAAAATTAAGGATATCGTGTGTTGGTTCACAACAAGGAATCATGCCTTAAGAAAGAAAGGGTTAGCCTTAACGTACCTCGTTGTCTCCTTAACTTATCTAGCGCCTATCCTCCCGAGCTTGTAATCTACATTCAAGATGATTCACACTAAGGGTAAGTCATTGGAACGCTTATAAGATCAAACTAGACTATTTGGTGAGCTAACGAAATTTGGGCAGCATCTCCCCTATATCACTTACTTCCACCAAATTCCAAAACAACTCCCAAACAACAATAACAACATCAACAATACCATAGCCAAGAGATTTTTATCCGAATTGGACTCAAATCAATCCAAAACTTCTTTTCATAATCAAAATCCATAACAACAACTTCAACACAATCCCTTCTACACTTGTATGCAACACTTCCTCATCATCATTATTATCCCTCGTAGTAGGATTATACTCATAACATACTAATAATTATAGCTCAAGTTAATATACAACTCAAAATATCCTCAAATTCATATTTAAACTTTTCCTCTAATTTCTTCTCCTCAAATCTTAACATAATTAACAAATAAACTCATAAACGTGGAACTAAGATGAAATCTAACCTCAAAATTCAAGAACACTTCAATTCCAAGGTTACACCACCTTAAAAATACTCACCCAAGCATCTTCAAGAAGAGGAGACAAGTGTAGACCACACTTGGAAACCCTAACCACATTAATCTTCACTTTGATCTTTGATTTAGGCTTGGAAATATGTTGGAATATGTTTGGAGAGGTTTCTAGGACTTGGGGTTATGTTAAAATGAAATAAAATGAATAGGGGATCATAATTATATAATTCTGGAAACTCACTACCTCAATTTTTACGGCCACAAATTACTGGCCGTAATTCAAATTACGGTCAAATTACTGGCCGTAATTCAAATCGTTAAATTTTATACAGACCATAACATTCACTGTATTTCTCAGAATTGCAATATGTAAATTACATTGGAAAGATATCTTCCTGAACTTCAATTTTCATAGGTTATGCATTCCATAACTCTTCATATTCTACAAAGTTTCGACAAACTTAATTTTTCCGATTCGCTTGATCTCAGAACCATTAAATACTTGTTTAACACTTGTTAAAAGTCTTCCTTAACCTTATAGAGGTATCATAGACTCTCTGGACTTACGTTAGTTTGCTAACGACGCAATCGATGTGGAAATTTCTGAGGTGTAACATCCTTTCCCCCTTAGAAACATTCGTCCTGGAATGTTAAACTCTTAGGAGTTTTATACAAATTTTGAAAGAGTCTCCCCTGTAACTATAGTACTATCAACCGACACAACAACCCAAAATATACAACACCACATAGGGCTACAACAAGCAATGACAACAATAGCCTCACACGACCAATAATCATAAAAATTGAAACACTACGGACCTGAAGGCAATGATGTCCCTGTCTGGATCTCTTCTGGGTAAACGAGTACGGATATCTGAATCTCCTGTGTTCCTCAGCTTCTCAATTCATTTCCTTAACATTCACATTCTTTTATAGTACCTTTACCAAGGCTACCTCGTTGGTTCTCAATCCCTAAATTTGGAACTTGGTGATCTGATAGGGTAGTAGAAGCTTTCTCCAGCGATAATTGTTTTGTAGTCTGAAAATCATCAACTGGCGCAATTCTGGAAGACTTCCAACACATTTACGAAGCACATACATATGAAAGACTGGATATATAGATTCCCAGTCTAAATTTGGCCCATCCTACGTATAATTTCATGAAGTCTAAGTATCTAAGGTAAACTTGTCTTCCTTATAAAATCTCATAAATCTCTTTAGAACAAAATTCCAAGTCTCAAACCGTTTGATACTCTTCTTTTCTTATAGGGATTTATACAGGCCACCTGAACATTTGAATGGTGACAAGAACCATATAAAACTTCAATCCACATTAACTGGTCGTCCCAATTTCTTCAAAGGTCTAATATACATGTTCATAACGTATCTTGGGGGCGTCTGGAAGGTGTGTTGTACCTACCCACTTATCTCAAGGTGGAAAGAAATACTGGATTAATCTATATTCTTCATGCTTCTATGAATACATTGATCCTTAGGTACTAGTAGAGTAATAGACATCTTCACCGGGTAACCAAAATATTAGGTAACCAAATAATTCCATATATAGCTTGCCTAATTCCTTACAATTATACAATCTATGCTGATCATACTTTCCTTCATTCATCAACGACATAAACATGTGTTTCCTCGATCTTTCAGGCTTCTATTTATTTATTAATGGACCGCGAACGCTGCAATATTTTTTTCGATCCAACAAGGTTATGATACCTCTTTTTCTTCTCTGAATAAACCATCTACCGTTGCTATATTTAACAGAATGTCAATTTGATATCTTAGGAATCCATCTTGCTGAGGTACTCCTTTCCTGAATCCTTTTTCGAGCTTTGATTTAAGAGATATACCATATCCAGGATACGATGTCTTTGCTTTGCTTAATTTTCCCAACATATATCATACCTTGTTGTTGCTATCCTCGTCTACGCTACACTTCACTAGTTGAAGCTCTGTAGTGATGTTAGCAAGCCTCTCATATACTTTTATCATATCTGTGGTATGCTATCCTATACCCTTCTGTTACCTTCCAAAAAAACATATCCATTTCGGTACTAAGTCGATCCTTATTCATCTTAAAGCCATGAAGCTGTCTTACACGAACTTACTTCCCATTATCCTTTTCACTATCGCCAGGAGCCTTCAATTCCTCATTTAAGCCCATCTTATTTCATTACTTACAATGCAACTATAATTTCTTTATGTCTTGAATATTCTATCTCTGGAACTCTCGTATCACCATAAGCTTTCACTTCCATATAGTCATACACATTTATTCTTTTTCAACGTAGGTTGTTACCATCAAATAATCGCGTTCCTTCAAATAGTTCATTTTCATTTCAGTTCTCCTCAATTGATAACTCGGCATCTTCCCCTCGACAAAACGTTACAACATTCCGGCTCGAATGTTTTTGCCTTTAAGGCTATTCCTTTATATGCTTCCCCAACCATTCTCCGATGCTAAAACTTCGTATCCACACAACTAGCTCGCGGTGGCTATTTTACTTAATTATTTTATCTTAATACATTAATTACTTCGAGTGCTATCATACTCAATCTTTCTCTGTCTCTCTATTACCGAACTTCCTATCACACCCTTATCTTGAAACTTAAAGCAATGCCTTCCTTAAAGTACTGTCTTCCAATCTTTATTTAGTCGTGCATATGACTGACTGGTCATGTTTATCATCAAATCGTCCTTACACTTCATCAGTCTGCTAGCGTAATATCCCATTGAGATAGTTTCCAATTCCTTTATTATTATTATTATTATTATTATTATTATTATTATTATTATTATTATTATTATTATTATTATTATTATTATTATTATTATTTTTCCATCTTCTTACTAAGCTTACTCCTGATCCAATACTTGTTATCTTGTCTCTCCCCCCCGCTCTCCCTCCCCCTTAGGGAGTTAATCCACTACTCTATATTTGACATCCCATTTAACTCATTTTTTCCCGCAAGTACTTACTTCTAGTAATTTCCACGACTACTCTTAGCTGTAACTATTTGTCATCTGAATCCACCAGGTCAGTTTCACATACCTGTAGCGGGTAACAGATTCTCATAGACGTACTGACCTTGAATGGGCCTAATCTTCGACCAAGGAGATATTCAAAATTTCCTTATCATCCTTCCAGAATTCATCTCCGCTTATTACTCACTCTCCCATTTCATCACTATAATGGTATCTAGCACAAAATTTCTCTCAAAAATTTGCCCTGGTTGTTAACGTTCCTCCTGCTCTTCATTACATACATTCCTGTTCCTCAGGTAGGTCTCTTTTAGACTACAAGTTCGTCTCATCAATGAAGTGTGTATTTTGTATCAATTTGCGACTTCAAACTCATCCAATGATCGTCATTCAAATGATTCCCTTAAAACATCACTCACTTCCCTATTACCTATTCAGCCTTGTTTTTTTTTAATTTAAATTTTCCCCTGCTGGGCCTTTTATTTATTCATGAAATTAAATTGTTCAACACATGGGTTGAGCTCATAAACATGGCCCAACCCCAAATACCCGACTAAATAATGAAAGGACATAAAATTTGTCCTACATCTAATTAGGAAAGTAAACTTTGAACCCTATCTGCCATTGTTGTCTTCATATTCTCGATTCTTCTCCTTCGATGACAGCTCCAGCGTGGAAATGCTCATCTTCCTTCGATAATTGGATTATCATGTAAGTATCTTTCTCTGTCACATCTCCTAGCTAGAAAAAATTGATCTTGATGCTTCACCTTGACTTTGTGTTTGTTCTTGTTGCTCATGTATTGAATTCGACGTGTATCTACCTGAGTATTACTGATTGGAGCTGCTATAGTGTTTCCAGATTTGCTCCTATCTCTTGATTTGCTAAGATCCTTGTAAGTTTCATTCACTTTACTATTTCTTCTTTGTACTCCCTCATGTGTCAATTTGATGATGAATGCCTTTGTTGTGATGTCTATTCGCTTGCTTATCTGATTTTTCCTGCCCCTAAACTGCAATTGCTACTGTATAATTATCATACCTGACTCCATTTCTCAATTTCTTAGTATCTTGTTCTAATTCTTAGGTATGGAGTTTGTGATTTATCACTATTTAAGATCTTTCTACAATTTGCATCCAATTCTGGAAAAGTATGACACTGAACTGATGCTTCATCCAATGCCTGATTTTCCAAAGCATCTGCCAACTTGTTTCCCTCTCTCAAAATATGATTGAAAGTGACATTGATGTTGTTGCTCACAGTCAGTATGTCGTCTATCCATATTGCAATTCCCCATGGTGGCTTCCAGCCCTCTGATAGGATTTTATAAACCATTTTTGAATCAGTTTGAACTATCACATTGTTGAAATCCTTTTCCTTGCACACCTTCATAGCTTCCCAGATTGCAAATCACCTCAACTTCTGTGTTAGTCGTAATTCCAATTTCGTCAACTTGAGCATATGCTGAATTCCCCTCAGAATCCTTTAGACAAAAACCATAGGAACTTCTCCCTAGGTTTCCTCTTGAAGCCCCATCTGTATTACACATTAACCAATTTGTAGGAGGAAATTTTCACACTACTTTAGTGACTTTAAGATGTGTCGTCCCTCCTTCCAACCATGTAATCAATCCATCCCAAGTATTAGGCAATCTTTGAGCAGATGGATTCCTTATTTGCACCAATCTCTGTAAAGTAGAAAAAGCCTGACGAATTGCTCTTCCTAAAGATCTTGATTCCCCATGTTTGATGTTGTTTCTTCTTTTCCATAGTTCCCATAGAATTACAGCAGGAACTACCTTGAATAGTTGTTTCATTCTTCCAATCACTAGTGCTTGCCACCATTTAATTATTAATTGTTGTACCTGTAGGCCCTCCAAAGATGTACCTGCAAAAGAACAAAAATAGGACCAAGTCCTGTTAGCAATAAAAGATGAGGCAAATAGATGCTGGATTGTCGCTTCCATAGGATTTGAACAACACCAACATCTAGATACCATTTGATACTTCATAGTATTCAACACATCATCCAAAGGCAGCATAAACTTCCAACATCTCCATAGGAAAAAAGATATTTTAAAAGGAAGCTCATTCACCCACATATTCTTATAGGTATCCATTTCCTGACCCCTTAATCTCACAAAATCCCATGCAGACTTGACTGTGAATTCTCCCTTGTTATTCAGTAACCACCATGGCCTATCCATACCTTTATGATCACTGGGAAGTGATATTGTGCTTTTAATATGCTGAGTGATGTTCTCTGGAAGCAAACCTGGTAACTTATTGACATCCCAAGCTCCATCCACCACCACATCTCTCACATTTTCAACTCTATCATCATAGACTTCTCCAGCAGTTGCATAACATAAAGCCCCCATCCCTGTCCAATTATCAAACCAAAAAAGAGAATTTCCCATCTTTCTTTGCCACCAAATTTGATGCTCCACTATATCCCTAGCCTGTACAATCCTCTTCCAAATTTGAGAACCATACTTCCACAGTACTACCATAGCATTTTCTTTTCTACAATATTTATTACTGATAAAAGAATTCCAAAGTGAGGGTTTAGTTCTAAAACTCCACCATAATTTACAATATAAAGCCAAAGAAACATCATGTAATGATCTAAACCCCAACCCTCCCTCATTAGTGGGTAAACAAAGATGATTCCAAGAAGACCAATTCCTACTCCTCCACTCTATATTATTATTCCAGAAATATTGAGCAAAAATCCTATGCATCTGTTTTATCACACAGTCAAAAGGGTTTACTATAGATAATAGATGTAGTGGCATGCTTTGCAGAACATGTTTTATCAGAATCGCTCTTCCCCCAAAAGATAGCATCTTGCCTTTCCATCCTTGAGGTCTGTTCATTATTTTCAATAAAATCCCATTGAAGAAATCCTTCCTTCTTCTACTATGAAAAATTGGACAGCCTAAATATGTAAAAGGAAAAGCCTTCCTACCAATACCTGTTGCAACTTCCACAGTCACACTAATATCACCTGGAACATTTTGATGCATATACACAACACTTTTCTCCTTATTAATCTTCTGACCTGATACTTTTTCATATTTCTGCAATACATCCATGATAAGCTGTATAGATAACACATCTGCTGATGAGAAAATAATCATATCATCAGCATATGCTAGATGATTGACCTTTGGACTCCATTTAGGCATTCCAAAACCCTTGAACTGATTCTTCTGATGCAAAACATTTAAGTTTCTTGAGAGAACTTTTGAAGTTAAAATAAACAGAGTGGGAGATAGAGGGTCCCCTTGTTTTACTCCCCTTGATGACTGAAAGAATCCATTTTTCAACCCATTTATCAACACTGAGTACCAATTGTTGCTGATAATCCTAAAAACCATATCAATCAGTTTTTCTTTGAAGCCCAATTTTCTTAAAACTTTTGCTAAAAACAACCAAGATACCCTATCATATGCCTTAGCCATATCCAATTGCATCACCACATTGGCATCATTGGTTCTTAATCTAATATCAGCTACAATTTCCTGAGTAAGTAAGATATTTTCCACTATTCTCCTCCCTTTAACAAAACCAGCTTGATTTAAAGAGACAATGTCTGTCAATCTCTTTACCAATCTCTCATGAATCAATCTAGAAAAAATCTTATTCACAAAATTGCTCAAACTAATTGGTCTCATATCAAAGAATGTTGTAACAACATCTGTTTTTGTTAACAAGACGAAGTTAGTATGAGTAATGAATCTTGGTAATTCTGCTCCACAGAAAAAGGCCCTTATCATATTAATAATATCCTCCTTGATTATATCCCAGTAAGATTGATAAAATAAACTAGTAAAACCATTAGGTCCTCCTGCACTTTCCCCATTCAGACTGAAAACAATGATTTTGATCTCTTCTTTAGTAGGCAGTTCTTCCATCTCAGCATTCATATCTTCAGAAATACGTTGTGGAACATGCTCGAGCATTTCAAAGTCAGTAGGATCTTTCTCTCTTGTGAACTGATCTCTATAAAATTTAATAGCTTCCTCCACAACTTCTTCCTTCTCTTCAAGCCAATATCCTGCCTGATTCTGTATCCTCTTTAATTGTAATGTCTTCCTTCTTCCCTGTACATATGCATGGAAAAACTTATTATTTCTGTCTCCATCCTGGAACCATTGCATCCCACCCTTTTGTTTCTATAATTCCTTTTCCAAATGAAAAAATCTATTTCGTTCTGCCTAAACTCTTTGAAGGTTTTTCCTATTAGTAGGAGATGGGTTCATTTCAAATTGCCATTCATGCAACTTTATGACATCCTCCAGTGTTTCAGTGTCTTTAAATATGTTACCAAAAGTATCTTTGCTCCATTGAGTTAATCCAATCTTCATTTTTTTTCAATTTATGATGAAACATAGTGAAAGGATTTGCCATGAAGTCTGCAGTCCACAAAGCCTTCACTGCATCCAATAAACTGTCCTGTTTGACCCAAAAATTCAAAAACTTAAAAGGGTTTTGAATGTGTTCAGTATTTCCTGAATATGATATCAGTAGATGAGCATGATCGTACCCTGTTCTGATTAGATGAGTTATATCAATTCCCTGGAACTTATCCTGCAAAGCTTGATTTCCCAAACATCTATCCAGCCTTTTAAATATGCAATCCTCACCACTCTGCCCATTCCACCAAGTATAAGTGCTTCCTTTTTATCCCAAGTCCTCCACTGCACAGTTTTGTATGCAGCTTCTAAAGTTTTGTATTTCATTAATTGTAACAGGAAATCCCCTATATTTTTCAACCTCTGTTTCAATGGTGTTAAAGTCTCCACCAATTAACCAAGGCTGTTGCATTGTGATAGCTTCAATTGATTCCCATAATTCCATTCCCTCCCTTTGTGTACATTTAGCATAAACTGGAGTAACCACCATTTTCTCTTGACTCCCTATGACTTTTAGTCTCACACTCAAATGTTGTGGATGATCACTCAGTACAATCACACTTCAAACATATCATCTATAAAGGCCCAGATCTTGCCGGACACTTTAAACATAGCATGCTGTAGGCCTATTTTTCTTTTATACTCTTCAATTTTGCTAACATCCTGAAAAGGTTCCATTAACCCCCACAAACCCAAAATGATATTTTTGATGCACCTTTATCAGTCTTGTAAAAGCTTCCATAGTGTTAACAGATCTAATATTTCAAATAAGGGCATTCATTATGGATTATTATATTTACTTAAAGTCCTTCTATTTTGAACCCTACCTCCAAGAGGTAAGCTACTGTCCTTTGTTACTTTCTTCTTTCCCCTGCCCATACTTTTTTCCATCACTCTGGGAGAAACATCCCCTGCTCTAGCCACTGGCTTTATATTATGTTCCAAAGAATGAGAATCTATGTCTTTGTTCCCTGTATCCATATTCAATTTAGTACCAATTCCAGTAGGAACATGTTGTCCCTTCTTTAAACCACCACTGCTTTGTAGTGTCACCAGTTCAGAGCATGTATTTCTCTATTTAACTGTTTGTTCTGCCCTCCTTGCACCCTTTATCCCTCTTGAACTTACCTCTTGTTCTTCACCCTGATCTGTTTCCTGTATCTCCTCCTCTTTATTTGTTTTTTCTACTGCTTCTTTCTCTGTATCTGCCTCTGCGAATTCCTCTAGTATTTTTCTTTCTCCTACTAGTTAGCTGCTCTGTGTATGTTTCTCTTTAGCATTAAATTTTTGCACCAGTTGATAAAGTTGAATCTCTACCTGGACTTAATTCCTTGCCCTCATTAAATTTGATTGGACTGCTAGAATTAATCTTTTCGACTCTTGATTCCCTCTACTTATTAGTACTACAAGCTGCATGATTTCCTTTGTTATGTTCTTTGCTTTGCATTTCACTCCCTTTAGTTGCATCTCCTTTATTACTGTTTTCTCGTTTACTTTTTCTAGATCCCCCTACCTCACTTTTGTTACTGCATGTTGGACTTGATGGCTTACTATTTGTTGATGTTCCTTCTATTTTCCAGGACTGATAACTTGAACAATCTCTTCTCCCTTCTTCCCTTGTTCCTTTACTTTGGTATTGTCTAGATCTCTTTCCTTCATTTGATTATGCTGTGGACTTGTTGCATTATTCACTTGTATTACTAACTCCATAGTCATGTGATAATAAAACTTCTAGAGGGAATTTTCCGTACCTTAGTCTTGCCTTCGTCTTATACATTCCTGCGAATTAACTCTTGTTTCACATATCCTTATACTCATACCTCTGTTTCGCATCCTTGACAATATACTCTATATGATAAGAAGGCCCGAGTCAATATCTAGCTCATCGAGTAACACACATCATTCATTTTCCTCTTCTAACCAATCATATCCCTTTTAATCATTCAAAACAATAACTATCCTTGGCAAATCTTACATTCCGTATCCTATCCCCTTTAGACACTAAACTTCATCATCCTTATAACTAATACTCTTTTCCGTTTCCATAATTCCTACTTTATCTCTTTTTGCTCGTAAATTGTTAGCATATTTACACTCAAAGGCCATATTTAAATACATACGAATCTTTTCCACATCTTATCTCGAGGGAAAGTTACAGCTCCCCTCTAATCATATCGATGTCTCATTAACAAAACACTTCTAAGGTTGCTAACCACTCACAATATAAACACAGTCATTTACTACTGTCCAATTGAAAATTTCCATCAGAACTTCTCTCATTTTTAAGTCTCTTCAGTAATGCTCCAAAAGTTATCTTAAAAGAATTGCATATAATATATCGATACCTCAATCAAGGGTGCTTACACATTAATACAACACTAATTGTGCCTAACATCATCACTGATCCCCTTATCTTGTACTATCTCCTCTTACTTACAAGTCATTCATATCATACGGATTCCTCTTGACACCCATTATTTGTAATACATTAGGTATAATTTCTTCATCAACTTAGTCTTATAGATACCTCTCCTATTTAATCATACCATTGCCATGTTACCAGTCATACTCTTAACCTATCGTATGAGGACCAATATCACTAAAGGTTCCTCTTTAATATTACTCTTTATTCTTTCTTTAATATAATTGTTGGGGCATTATGACTTACCGTTGTTGCATAACCTAAAACATTTCAAAATCATACTGGCTTTATTGTTAACACTCTATCAAAGCGATAAATATACCTTTCATCCTTGGTTGCTTTGGTCCTAAACTTCCAACGGATGTGAGTCTTCCCATGGCCCTACTCTGGAACCCCGATCTGGCACGAATCGCTCTAATATGGGCTGGAAAAATTCTTCTTCATGTTGTCTCTCTATCGGTCGCTTACCGCCACCTGGAACTTCTACAAATGTACCAACAATACTAATCTGTTCGGTCTAACCACCACCTTCATTTGAGCCTTGCTCTGAAGATTCCATCAAATCTTGGTTAATAGGGTCATCAAGCTGCAAACTCCTCAGTTTCTCGGAAGGCCCTGCACTTTCCGCTGGTGTACCAGAATCCGAAGCTTGACATTCAACTCCCAACATTAGCCTTTCCCTTCCTTGCCCAGCTATGGCCAAAGGTGAAACTAGCAACATCGGAGGTTTTCCTGGCTCCTCTACACTTACCAAAGGTGATGAGACCTGTAGCGCTGATTCATCCTGAACCTTCGACAGGTCTGTTTCCATAGAAGATATGATCTCAGATGGGTCTGTCTCAATGGAGGGTACATCCTCACTTGGATCCTCCTCTAACGAGTAACTTAATCCTCCCCCTGTCATCATTACAATCCTCGAATCGCCCGTAGTCCTTTCAGAAGAAGTCGTCGTCAAACTGTAAAACAACATAGGTCTGGGTTGAAAATTTACGCCCTATGACTCAGCTCTATAGCACGATCTAGGATGCAAAGAAGGGTAACCATCCTAAATGCCCTGCAGCCTCCTGTTTATAATTATGGCGCGCTTCACACCCATAAATAAGACTGTACTGGACATGGCTCTTAGACAAACCCTAGGACGAACTGCTCTGATACCACTTTTGTCACGACCCAACTACATGGCTATGACGAGCACGCGGAGCTAACCTACCGAGCGGTTCCTAACATCCTTCTTATAATCATATCTAGGTGGACCATATGGAAAACTCATAAATATCACAAACTGAAAGAGACGCAAGTTCATGTAATATATACATGTCAATATAACCACCATTAACTATGTCAATATGCACAAGCCGACAAGGTTGCAAAAAATGATATACCAAAATATGAACCGATAAGGTTATGGAGTATCTAACTGTATACATCTGTCTACGAGCCTCTACATGGAGTACATAGAGTCATAAGGACGGGACAGGACCCCGCCATGCCCATATATACACAAAAGAAAAGTACCAGCTGAACTGTAGCTCCAAAACAAATGGAGCGCTCCTGTATAGTCGCTGATGAAGCACCTTGTGATCTGATCCGTCTCCCTGCCTACCTACCGGCATGAATGCAGCATCCAAATACAAAAGGACGTCAGTACGAATAACGTACCGAATATGTAAGGCATGAATAACAACATAATGAAAATATGGAAAAAACACAAGATAGGAAAAATAACCTGTACATCTGATTGCCCCTTAAGGCGGATGTCATGCATGCTTAGCTTTTAAAAATAACATTTTTTATACATACATATTATAAGTGTTAGTGCTGCAAAACGTGTAGCCCAATCCATAAATGTTAGTCCTGCGGAACGTGCAGCCCGATCTATACATGTTAGTGCTACGGAACGTGCAACCCGATCCATATATCATATCATCCCTCATCAGGGCATCCCGCGTCTGGGGTAACATCATAACGTATCCACTACAGTGGTGTTTACATCTACGTGCCGTACCCGGCCGACTATAGCGCGGCTCGGTGTGGGAAAATACATACATATACATAAAACATACATGAGAGCCCAAATAAAAGCTATAAATCTATCAGAATGACCTAAGGTCGGTAACCTCCGAAGTCATTATGGAATCATCATCATTGCTATATATCACCTTAAAGGAACAATTATTATAAGATGAGATCAACAACAATTCACGAGATTAATAATCATGCAACAAGCTCAATAATATGATGAGAACATCAAGAACTATAAACTTTGGTATCTCTAGAAATGGAAACATCATCATCATGAAGAACATTTATCAATAATATCATAAGAACCTTGAAAATCATGGGCTTCTAGCATTTTTAGGAATAAGAATATTATGGATATCGTGTGTTGGTTCACAACAAGGAATCATGCCACAAGAAAGAAAGGGTTAGCCTTAACATGCCTCGTTGTCTCCTTAACTTATCTAGCCCCTATCCTCCCGAGCTTGTAGTCTGCATTCAAGATGATTCGCACTAAGTGTAAGTCATTGGAAAGCTTATAAGATCAAACTCGACTACTAGGTGAGCTAACGAAATTAGGGCAGCATCTCCCCTATAACACTTACTTCCACCAAATTCCAAAAAAAAAATCCCAAACAACAATAACAACATTAACAATACCATCGCCAAGAGATTTTTATTCAAATTGGACTCAAATCAATCCAAAACTTCTTTTCATAATCAATCCATAACAACAACTTCAACACAATCCCTTATACACTTGTATACAACACCTCTGCATCATCATTATTATCCCACATAACAATATTATACTCATAACATACTAATAATTATAGCTCAAGTTAATTTACAACTCCAAATATCCTCATATTCACATTTAAACTTTTCCTCTAATTTCTTCTCCTCAAATCTTAACATAATTAACAAATAAACTCATAAGCATGGAACTAAGATGAAATCTAACCTCAAAATTCAAGAACACTTCAATTCCAAGGTTACACCACCTTAAAAATACTCAGCCAAGCATCTTCAAGAAGAGGAGACAAGTGTAGACCACACTTGGAAACCCTAACCACATTAATCTTCACTTTGATCTTTGATTTAGGCTTGGAAATATGTTGGAATATGTTTGGAGAGGTTTCTAGGACTTGGGGTTATGTTAAAATGAAATAAAATGAAGAGGGGATCATAGTTATATAATTCTGGAAACTCACCGCCTCAATTTCTTAGGCCACAAATTACTGGCAGTAATTCAAATTACTGGCCGTAATTCAAATTACGGTCCATAATTCAAATCGTAAAATTTTATACAGACCATAACTTTCACTGTATTTCTCAGAATTACAATCTGTAAATTGCATTGGAAAGATAACTTCCTGAACTTCAATTTTCATAGAATACGCATTCCATAACACTTCATATTCTAGGAGATATACGTCCCTCAAGTTGGACAAAAAATCCTATCCAGAATTTTGCTAAGTTTTTCCAAAGTTTCAACAAACTTAATTTTTTCGATTCGCTTGATCTCAGAACCTTTAAATACTTCTTTAACACTTGTTAGAAGTCTTCTTTAACCTTATAGGGGTATTATGGACTCTCTAGACTTACGTTAGTTTGCTTACAACGCAATCGACGTGGAAATTTCTGAGGTGTAACATTCTTCCCCCTTAGAAACATTCGTCCTCGAATGTTAAACTCTTAGGAATTCTATACAAATTTCGACAGAGTCTCCCCTGTAACTAGAGTGCTATCAACGCATCACAACAACCCAAAATATACAATTCCACACAGGGCTACAACAAGCAATAACAACAATGGCCTCACACGACCAATAATCATAAAAAATTGAAACACTACGGACCTGAAGGCAATGGTGTCCCTATCTGGATCTCTTTTGGGTAAAACAAGCACGTATATCTTAATCTCATGTCTTCCTCAGCTTCTCAAGACATCTTCTTAACGTTCACATTCTTTTATAGTACCTTTACCAAGGCAATCTTGGGGCGTCTGAAAAGTATGCTCTACCTACCCACTTATCTCAAGGTGGAAAGCAATACTGGGGTAATGTATATTCTTTAGGTTTCTCTGAATACATTGATCCTCAGATACTAGTAGAGAACTGGACATCTTCACCGGGTAACAAAAATATTAGGTAATCGAATAATCCCATATATAGCTTGCCTAATTCCTTACGATTATAAAATCAATACTGACCATTCATTCCTTCATTTCTCAATGACGTAAAGCTTCTGTTTATTTATTAACAGACCACGAACTCTGTAATAATTTTTTTTTTCAATCTAACAATGTCATGGTACCTCTTTGTCGCCTCTAAATAAACCATCTACCCTTGCTATATTTAACATAAAGTCAATTTGATATCTTAGGAATCCATGTTGCTGAGGTACTCCTTTCCTGAATCCTTTTTCGAGCTTTGATTTAAGAGATATACCATATCAAGGATATGTTGTTTTTGCTCAAGTTTCCCAACATATATCATACCTTGCTGTTGCTATCCTCGTCTACACTACACATCACTATTTGAAGATCTGCACTGATCCTAGCAAGCCTCTCATATACTATTATCATCTCTAAGGTATGATATCCTATACCCTTCTGTTACCTTCCAGAATAAACATATCCATTTCAGTACTAGGTCTATCCTTATTCATCTTAATGCAATGAAGTTGTCTTACATCAACTTACTTCCGATTATCCTTTTCACTATCGCCACGAGCCTTCAATTCCTCATTTAAGCCCATCTTATTTCATTTACTTACAATGCGACTATAATTCCTTTATGTCCTATATATTCTATCTGTGGAACTCTCGTATCACCATAAGCTTTCACTTCCATATAGTCATACACATTTATTCTTTTTCATCATAAGCTGTTACCATCAAATAATCGCATTCCTTCAAATAGTTCATTTTCATTTCAGTTCTCCTAAATTGATAACTCTGCATCTTCCCTTCGACAAAATGGTACTAGATTCTGACTCGAACGTTTTTTGCCTTTGAGGCTTTTCCTGTACAATGCTTCCCCAACTATTCTGTGATGCTGAAACTTCGTATCCGCACAACTAGCTCGCAATGGCTATTTTACTTAACTTTTTATCTTAATCCATTATTTACTTCGAGTGCTATCATACTCAATCTTTCTCTGTCTCTCCATTACCGAACTTCCTATCACACCCTTATCTTGAAACTTCAATCAATCCCTTCGTTAGAGTACCGTCTTCCAATCTTTATTTAGTCGTGCATGTGACTGACCGGTTATGTTTATCATAAAATTGTCCTTAAACTTAATCAATCTGCTAGTGTAATATCCCGTTGAGATAGTTTCCAATTCCTTTATTAGTATTTTTCCATCTTGTTACTAAGCTTACTCCT
Organism: Lycium barbarum; assembly: GCF_019175385.1. Taxonomy (NCBI): domain Eukaryota; kingdom Viridiplantae; phylum Streptophyta; class Magnoliopsida; order Solanales; family Solanaceae; genus Lycium; species Lycium barbarum. The sequence goes on along the minus strand of NC_083344.1, from coordinate 18,041,017 downwards.
GATCCAATACTTGTCATCTCGTCTTCCGCCCTTAGGGAGTTAATCCACTACTCTATATTTGACATCCCATTTAACTTCTTTTTTTCCCACAAGTACTTACTCCTAGTAATTTCCTAGACTACTCTTAGCTGTAACTGTTTTTCATCTGTATCCACCTGATCAGTTGCACATACCTGTAGCGGGTCACAAATTCTTATAGACGTACTAGCCTTAAATGGGCCTAATTTTCCATCAAGGAGACCTTCAAAATTTCCTTATCATCCTTCCAGAAATCACCTCCTCGTATTACTCGCTCTCCTATTTCATCACTATGATGGTATCTAGCACAACATTTCTCTCAAAAATTCGCCCTGGTTGTTAACGTTCCTCCGGCTCTTCATTACATACATTCCCGTTCCTTAGGTAGGTCTCTTTTAGACTACAAGTTCGTCTCATCAATGAAGTGTGTATTTTGTATCAATTTGCGACTTCAAACTCATCCAATGCTCGTCATGCAAATAATTCCTTTAAAACATCACTCACTTCCCCCATTAGCTATTCAACCTTGTGTTACTAACTCCATAGTCTTGGGATAATAAAAATTCTGGAGGGAACATTCCGTACCTTAGTCTTGCCTTCATCTTATACATTCCTGCGAATTAACTCATGGTTAACATATCCTTATGCCCGTACCTTTGTATCACATCCTTTCCAATATACTCTATACGATAAGAAGGCCCACGTCAATATCTAGCTCATTGAGTAACATATATCGTTCTTTTTCCTCTTCTAGCCAATCATATTCCTTTTTAACATTCAAAACAATAACTATCCTTGGCGAATCTTACATTTTGTATCCTATCCCCTTTAGGCACTAAGCTTCATCATCCTTATAACTGATACTCTTTTTCGTTTCCATAGTTCCTACTTTATGTCTTTTTGCTCGTAAATCGTTTGCATATTTACACTCAAAGGTCATAGTTAAATACATATGTATCCTTTCCACGTCTTATCTCGAGGGAAAGTTACATCTCCCATCTAATCATATCGATGTCTCATTAATAAAACACTTCTAAGGTTCCAAACCACTCACAATATAAACACAGTCGTTTGCTATTGTCCAACTGAAAATCTGCATTAGAACTTCTCTCCTTTTTAAGTCTCTTCTGTAATGCTTCAAAAGTTATCTTAAAAGAATTGCATATAACATATCGATACCTCCCTCAAGGGTGTTTAAACATTAATAGAACACTAATTGTGCCTAACGTCATCACTCATCCCCTTATACTGTACTATCTCCTCTTACTTACAAGTCATTCATATCTTACGGATTCCTCTTGACACCCAGTATTCGTAATACAGTAGGTATAATTTCTTCATCAACTTAAGTCTTATACATATCTCTCCTATTTAATCATACCATTGCCATGTTACCAGTCGCACTCTTAACCTGTCGTATGAGCACAAATTCCACTCAAGGTTCCTCTTTAATATTACTCTTTCTCCTTTCTTTAATATAATCGTTAGGGCATTATGACTTACCGTTGTTGTATAACATAAAACATTTCAAAATCATACAGGCTTTATTATAACACTTTACCAAAGCGATATATATACCTTTCATCCTTGGTTGCTTTGGTCCTCTATAAACTTTGGTATTTCTAGAAATGGAATCATCATCATCGTAAAGAACATTTATCAATAATATCATAAGAACGTTGAGAATCATGGGCTTCTAGTGTTTTTAGGAATAAGAATATTATGGATATCGTGTGTTGGTTCACAACAAGGAATCATGCCTTAAGATAGAAAGGGTTAGCACTAACATACATTGTTGTCTCCTTAACTTATCTAGCGCCTATCCTCCTGAGCTTGTAATCTACATTCAAGATGATTTGCACTAAGGGTAAGTCATTGGAACGCTTATAAGATCAAACTAGACTATTGGCTGAGCTAACGAAATTTGGGCAGCATCTCCCCTATATCACTTACTTCAACCAAATTCCAAAACAACTCCCAAACAACAATAACACCATGAACGATACCATAGACAAGAGATTTTTATTCAAATTGGACTCAAATCAATCCAAAACTTCTTTTCATATTCAATCCATAACAACTTCAACACAATCCCTTATACACTTGTATACAACACTTCCTCATCATCATTATTATCCCTCATAACAAGATTATACTCATAACATACTAATAATTATAGCTCAAGTTAATTTACAACTCAAAATATCCTCAAATTCATATTTAAACATTTCCTCCAATTTCTTCTCCTCAAATCTTAACATAATTACCAAATAAACTCATAAGCATGGAACTAAGATGAAATATTACCTTAAAATTCAAGAACACTTCAATTCGAAGGTTACTTCACCTTAAATATACTCATCCAAGCATCTTCAAGAAGAGGAGGCAACTGTAGACCTCACTTTGAAACCCTAACCACATTAATCTTCACTTTGATCTTTGATTTAGGCATTGAAATATGTTGGAATATGTTTGGAGAGGTTTCTTGGACTTGGGGTTATGTTAAAATGAAATAAAACTAAGAGGGGATCATAATTATATAATTTAGGAAACTCACCGCCTCAATTTTTACAGCCACAAATTACTGGCCGTAATTGAAATTACGGTCAGTAATTCAAATCGTAAAATTTTATACAGACCATAACTTTCTCTGTATTTCTCAGAATTGCAATCTGTAAATTGCATTGGAAAGATAACTTCCTGAACTTCAATTTTCATAGGCTATGCATTTCATTATTCCTCATATTCTAGGAGATATATTTCCCTCAAGTTGGACCAAATATTCTGTCCAGAATTCTGTCAATTTTTTTCAAAGTTTCGACAAACTTAATTTATTTGATTCGCTTGATCTCAGAACCTTTAAATGCTAGTTTAACAATTGTTAAAAGTCTTCCTTAACCTTATAGGGGTATCTTAGACTCTCTAGACTCACATTTGTTTGCTTACAACTCAATCGACGCTGGAAATTTTCCGAGGTGTAACAAAGGGTTCATAGCTTCGATGTGGTTTTGCCTAGCTATTCAGGAGGAAGGATAGCCATCGAGGATGAGAACCCCGATGTGGTGCTTCTATGCGATTTTAGGGAACCTTAATGGTCATCCCTTCGTTTCATTAATTTGGCCTGCAGGTATTATTTTTATTGTTCGTGAGTGACTTGATGTTGATCTTAAGTTCATAAATGGAGGACTTAATCTTGATATATTGCATAATGGATTGAAAGTGATTTAACTCTCTCTTAATGGTTTCTAATATTGGTTTCTCTAAGCTTGGTGAACGGTTTTATCTCTGGATTTTGAACTGTTTTACTTACATTGTTTCACTGCCTTATATTATATTATTTTATTTTACATTATTTATTGTCCCAGAGACACTCACTGAGTACCAAATACTCAGGCATACCATTATTGTTTTTAATGGTGTGTCAAGTAACGTAAATGAGCAGGTTCATGATACGCCTATGACTAAGGAGAACTTGCTTCTTTCGAGACTATTCGGTGAGCCCACGTTATTGTTCGTGGGGCACCATTCTATCTTTACTTTTCGTATTTTAGTTTTCGGGCTGCGTCTCAATGATTTAGACATTTATTCATATTCCTAGAAGTTCCGTAGATAGTTGTCAAATTGTGGGTAGTGTATTGGAGTCTCGTATGACTTGTTGGGGCATTTTACCACGTTTATTAACTAAGTATTTTCTTTGAATTCCGCTGAATTATCTTTAAGTATGATTTTTCTTCTATCCAATTTATTAATGACTTGTTTTCATACTTATTAAGATAGGTTGTTCCACAGAAAGGATTAGATGTTTATTCATTCATAAGGTGCTTCCAGTGTTATCCATAGTATCGGATACCTGTTACTTCCACGGTTGGGTTTGGGGCATGACATTCTATCTTAAGCTTCCTTAAATAAGCCAAAGTGAGACTTTTAAAATCCCACAGTACAGGTGATCTGACCTTTCTGCCATCCTAGCGTGTATGCTTGTAGCGATGCTCTGATCGAGGGTTGTTGACGTAACGCGGGTTGGTGAGAATGGGAACCAGCTGGACAGGTCCAGTAGTCGTGATGTGTATCCGGTCTCATGACGGGGGCCCAGATGCGCTCTTACCCCCATACAAATAGTCCCCTTCCGAGCTCTTCATAGCATGAGGCCGGGAAGTGGAAGAGCCTGTATGTTCTCAAACTTTTCGCAGGGATCGAAACATAACCTCTTTTCCCACGATCAGACGCTTCGTCAGGTCAACATTTAATGCATTCAGTCACTCATTCAGTGACACTCTTCCAGAAACACCGATTGACATTCACTGACAGGGTATGCCACTTTGCTTTCCAAGACTAATGATTTCTTCCGCTGGCTATTTAAATGGATGACCTCGCTTATATTTCACCGTCCTCACTCTCACTCTTTATTTTTTTATGCAAACCCAGTTCCTGACCCTCTTGACCTCCTTTCTTATAATGTCTTCATGGTCCACATCTACATCGACATCTTCATCATATGACCTTACTCTTGCAAGCATGCGAGAACAGTTAGGAGCTACTTTGGCGGTCTTCATCTGCCATCAATTCTCATCTTCTTCAGTCACCCGAATAATAAACCTGGGTTCCTCTGCATCTGACATCATCCCTTCTAACTTTAATTTCGAGAGTGATTTCCGCGCTGACCTTTAGTACTAAATTGTGGAAGGCATTACTTCTTTGATCGATGATCCTATCCCGTAAGTTCGTATCGACTGTCGATGGGGACCTGAGGTTGATGTATTCTGCCCTCCTGTATATGCAAGTATCACTTGATACATCTCGGGCATATCTATGATCTATACTTACCCATTTATCATCGAGTTTGACCTCCCAATCCACGAAGTTATCAAGGCCTTCTATCGCCGATACAAAATTTGTCCTGGAAATCTTGGTCCCCCAGACTTGGAGAATAGTCAGCTGCTTGCAGCACCTGGCAGACCGTGCTAACCTTCCCTTTACTCTAGATCACCTGATCCATCTCTACTCCCCGCGAGTACTTCATGGAGGAATGATAATCCATGCTTTTTTAGGCAATTGAGGCCTCATTACTAGTGCCGAGAATGATCACGACTGAGGGTGGTGTGATCGGTTCATCATAATCCGTACTAGCCACCTTTACGACCCTGTCTGTGGCCCTCTTTTGGAGCTGTGGAACAACACTCGTGAGTATCCGCTCTCTTTTCTTCCTGTATTTTTTGTTTATCCTTCTTTGTGTGCTCCTTCTAATTTTATCTTCCATGCTCTTCTAGTGGCGCCAGTTGTACCTGAACCCTTGCCTGATATTTTTAATTGGGTGATGGGCATGCTCCATGCCTCCGGAGATGTTGAACGGACCTGGAGAGGTATATCCGCCAATAGGTGGAAAGGCAAAAACCATGTTTAGTGCCTCTTTCTTACCCTCATTCTTGCTGCTTAAATCTTGGGGTTTTACTCTGATCTCTTTCGTATTTTCCATGTCTCCCCACTCGAGGGGCTTCAGCCCAGAAGGTGCCTTCCCATGAGGAGGCCCGGCCGCGTATCTCTGAGGAGGCCGCAGAAGCGTGCTCTTCCAGACGTTACCAGGGCGTCTTCCTCCGGGGGTATTGGTTCACGAGTAAGAATGCGTCGCCGACTCAGTGAGTACCTGAGGGAGGAAATGCATATGATGGTCCATGTGGGGGATTATGATGAAAAGGCTGCTAAGGTCGGAAGTACAAGGGTCCCTTCCACCGAGGCTGTTGCGGGGCTGGGAGTCGGTGAATGCCACCCTGGGAGCGTGGGTGGTGGCGTGCCCCGCTTTGAAATGCGGGAGTTTGCCCTCCCGTTCCACCTCTTCCTGCTACTAGTTCGGTCCTTGGTTTGGAGGCTTCCCTTACCTATCTTGCGTGTATTTTCTTTCAGGAAATATGAATCATTTATTCCTTATCAGTTGTTCTCAGAGTGAACGCATGTATTATGTTTGATTGTTTGTCGTTTTCCAGGGTCCGACTACTGCTTCTTCTGCCCTCTGGCATTTTAAGGGCATGCCTCCTTCTTCCTCTCGTGATTTGAAGAAACTGACGGAGCAGAACCAATGCCTTCGGGATGATCTTGTCTAGCTCCGGATAGAGAATAGAGGTCTTTATGCCCTGAGGACCACCATGGAGCTTCAGTAGGAAAAGGCCAAGCAAGCTTTGGCAACTCGGGAGAACACCTTTCGAGTCATGACTACGGCTCGCCAGTTGCTATGGGAGAGGTTAGATCTAGCGGAGGCCGAGCTTGATGCTGCTCGGGGGTGGAGACGTGCCCTTGAAACTTCCCGTGCCAGGCTCAGAGTACGGAACCAGTGCCTGGTGCTTCGCCGAGAGGCCGAACGACGAAGAGCCACCTTGCTTCAGGATTTTGCCATCCTCTACACCTGGTATGAGGTTTTGCAAGGAATCAAGGAGGGATAGATTAATGTATCCTCGGCCCTAATAGACGCGGAGGTGGATTTGGTTGCAACCGAGGCGGATATGGATGGTCTTCGTGATGAAACGCCCCTTCTTTTGATGCCTCTGCTGGCTCTTCGGGCGGTGAAGATGCTCCGAGCCTGGCTTACCTTTGTATGTCTTGAGCCTTTGGACATTGGTTTGGAGGCCTTCATTCACATGCCTTTGGGGGATAACTAACTTTGACTTTGCAAATTTCCTGCGGGCCAGCGTGCCCCTTATGTATACTTTTATTTTTTATTCTGGCCTGCACACCATTTATGTCTGATGGATATTTCAGGCCTGTGTGCCCTATCAACTCCGGTTTTTAGCTTTCGTACTTCATTTTTTGGGATCTCTATGCGTGTCTTCAAGTATTTTTTGTACGAGCCTTCGCGCTCTCTTATCTCCTCATTCAATGAAAATTAGTAGCTTGCTTTCAACTTTGTGTTTTTGTTCATGCGCTTTGACATGCGCTTAGTTTTTTGCAACAATTGTGATCATAAAATGCCCTATTGAATTTTTATTCTTGCACTTAACTGTCAGGGCATGACCGCTATGCCTGTCTACCGAAACTATGTTAATATTCAAGTGTTAGTTGTTTATGTTAAGATATGATGAACGGTGCATGCTTATGTTGTTTTTGCATTTCGTATTTGAGGTCATCATTTCCAACCCAATCTAGGAATGTCACTTTCGGAAATGCTTTCACGATATTGGGGATCAATTATTCAATCGCAATGAAAGAGGGCCCTCAATTTTTGGTGTTGATGGCGAAGATGTCTCAAACCTATTTAATGGCACAAAGGTCATGGAACCTGCATGCTCGGAGGCTCTATGGCCATGTCGTGTGTTAGAAGCGGTTTTGTGGGGCCGTGAGGCTTTCAAATTTTGTTTTCCCCGAACGTTTTTTTATCTTGCTTTTGATGACAATAACTGAGAAATAAGAGAGGATTCTTATTCCATTCCTGAACCTGGGATAAGCTGGCCATCCCATCAATACATGATCCTTTTTAGGGCTTTTACAGAGTTCCAGAAAAATATATAAAAAGAAAGAAGGCAGGGCGGACCCGCTGCTCACCGTCAGTCCCCATTCTTGTGCATATGTCTTCGGGAAAATCTGTTTTGGAAGTCTCGCTATTTTCCTTCGATTGTATCCCTTCATCAGCTAAGTACGATGCGCTTTGAAAAGTTGCCTCGTTAAAAACCTTACTAGTAAAACCCATTTGGGATAAAACCTCGGTCAAGGAAAAGAGTGCAACGCGCATCCCGGGTTGAATTGTAACATGTCCTTCTAGGGGCAGTCCCTATCAAGGAGAAGAAGCAAGTTAATGCAAGATAAATATTCCGAGAACATAACTAAAGCCTTCTCTAGAGATAAAATCTCTTGCGGGTTTTGACATTCCAGCTATTTTTCAATTCTTTCCATGCTCGTCCTTGATTCGATAGGATCCCTTACCCGCAATCCCTACTATTTGGTACGGGCCTTCCCAGTTAGGCCCTGGTTTGCCTGCATTGACATCCTGGATCTCAAGTGTGACCTTTTGTAGGACATAATCACCAACCTTAAAGTCTCTCAAATTCGTCTTTCTGTTAAAATATCTTTCGACCCTCCGCTTTTGTGCTACCTTTCTTATGAGCGCCTTCTCCTTATGCTCTTCTAACATATCCAGATTAATTGCCATTACTTCCCTGGTGGACTCCTTCATGGTATGGGTGTACCTGATGCTAGGCTCTCCAATTTCTATGGGTATTAGGGCTTCTGCCCCATACACCAGGAAGAACGGAGTTTCCTCGGTGCTGGTTTTAGTCGTGGTCCTATATGCCCGTAACACTCCGGGCAATTCCTCTGGCCACCTTCCTTTGGCATCTTCCAGTTTCTTCTTGATGTTCTGGACCAAGATCTTGTTGGTGGATTCTGATTGACCATTCGCGTATGGGTGGTACAGGGAGAAGGCTATACGTTTGATCTTCAACCTCTCTAGGAACTCGGTGATCTTTGCCCCCACGAACTGAGGACCATTTTCGCATGTGATTTCCCTTGGCACCCCGAACATGCATATGATATGGTCCCAAATAAAATCTATTACCTCATTTTCTCGGATCTTTTTATATGCCTTTTCCTCTACCCATTTTGAAAAATAATCCGTCATTACAAGCATGAACCTGACGTTTCCCACTTCCCCTGGCATCGGTTCTATGATATCCATCCCTCACTTTAAGAAGGGCCATAAGGCCGTTACCGAATAGAGAAATTCTGCAGGCCGGTGTATCATAGGAGAATGCCACTAACACTTGTCACATTTTTGAACGAAAGCTTTAGCATCTTCATCAATTCATGACCAGTAGTACCCAGCTCTAACTATCTTTCGAACCAAAGACTCAGATCTGGAATGATCCCCGCAACTTCCCTTGTGTACTTCTTTCATCACATATTCCGCTTCCGTAGCCCCAGACATTTGGCTAGTGGTCTGAGGTACGACCTATGGTATAACTTCCTCTTATCCATGCAGTATCGCACGACCTTGACTCGCATAGGTCATGCGGCTTTGGTATTATCGGAGAGAGTATCGTTATGTAAGTAATTCACGATGTCATTTCACCAGTCCCATGTCAAGCTGGTGGTGTTTACCTCGTGCAAGCCCGGGTCTAGGATGGAGTGCAATAGGTGAACCATAGAATTCATCCCTACCTCCGTCGTATCGGTCGAAGACCCCAGGTTTGCCTAGGCATCTGCTTGTGCGTTCATTTCTAGAGAGATTTGAGTCGTTTTCCTTGCAGAAGCGGGAAAATAACGTCATAGCTTGGTTTAAATACTCCTGCATCCGCCCATGTTTGGCTTTGTATTGGCCGAAGATCTGTCTTATGATCAGCTGAAAATCGCTTTTTAATTCCACATTTTCAGCCCCTAGCCCTCGAGCCAATTCTAATCCTGCAATCACAGCCTCATAATCGGCCTCATTGTTAGTTAAAGGTAAACATTTAATGGCTTGCCTGACCGTGGCCCCTGAAGGGGCTGTCAAGACAATTTCCAGCCCCGACCCTCTTGCGTTTATGGCCCCATCGATATACAAGACCAATTCCCCATAATCGAATTCAGATTCTTAGATTTCTTCCTTTTGGGCATAAGGCATCATGCCCGGACTATAGTCAGCGACAAAATTCGCTATGTCTTGCGACTTGATGGCAGTTCTGGATCGATAAGTGATTACATATGAGCGTATTTCAATTGACCAACCTACTAACTTGCCTGAAAGCTCGAGTTTGTGCAAGATGTTTCTTAAAGGAAAAGTAATTATCACGCAGATTCGGTGGCATTGGAAGTATGGCCTTAGTTTTCCGGCCACAGGGCCAGGGTTGGCTTTTCGAGGTGCGGGGCTCGGCCTCAGATAGGGCTTTACTGATGTAATAAATAGGGGATTACGTGCCTTTTTCTTCATGGATAAGTGTAGAACTTACTGCGGTTTATGAAATAGCCAAATAGACCAGTAAAGGTTCTCCTTCCTTCGATCTCGTAAGCAGGGGAAGGTTTGATAGGTATTGTTTCAAATCCCTCAAAGCCTGCTGACATTCCGAGGTCCATTCAAGATCGTTTTTCTTTTTTAGCACATTAAAGAACTTCTAGCACCGCTCAGACGACCGTGATATGAATCTTCCTAACAAAGCCACTCTCCCCACTAACTGCTGCACTTTTCTGGCGCTATCAAGGATGTCCAGTACTTGTTTGATGGCCCGAATGTGATCCGGGTTGACCTCAATGCCTCTGTTGAACATGATGAACACCAAAAGTTTATTGGACCCCACTCTGAGGACGTATTTTTCTGGGTTCAGCTTTAGGTTATGGGCACGAAGAATATCAATCCTTCCTGCAAATGTCTTATGTGTTCCTCTGTTCCCAGGGATTTAACAATTATGTCATCCAAATAAATTTCAACACTTCGGCCTATCTGATGCTGAAATATCTGACGGGTCAGTCGATAAAAAGTGAACCCCCCCCCCCCCCATAATATTTCAAGCCAAAAGGCATGACATTATAGTAGTAAGTCCCGTGCTCCGTGATAAATGAAGTCTTTTCCTCGTCCGCAGGGTCCTACTGAAATTGGTCAAACCCTGAAAACACATCCAGGAAGGTGAGCAGCTCGTGCCTGGCCACTAAATCGACCACCTGATCGAGGCAGGGCATAGGGTACGAGTTCCTTAAGCATGCTTTATTTACATCTTTCAAATCTATATACATTCGAAAGCCATCAGGAATTTTACGGAGCACCACGACATTAGCCAGCCAATCTAGGTATTTCATCTCTCTCACTGCTTCGCGCTCAATGAGGGGCCACCTCCTCTTTAGCGAATTGACCACGCTCCACCGACATCGGGCGACTTTTCTGCTTAATCGGCTGACAGTCAGGACTCATGCTTAGCTTATGGATGGCCGATTCCGGAGGAAGGCCTCCAACATCTAAACTGACCATGTGAAGCTATTCAAGTTATGTGTTAAAAACTTACGCAGTTTCCCCCAGAACTTTGGTTCCAAGCCCGAGCCCAAGTATGCATGTTCCTCCGTAAGGTCTGGATAGCATGCGGTGAGTTCGAGATGTTCATTCATAATACTCCCTACGTCTGCCGCTTTTGGCGCAACAAACCCTCTCAGTATTCACTCTTATGAACCCTTACTGGATGGGCCTTTACCTGTGCTGCTCTTTCTCCATGTCCAGCCACGGGCTGGGCCCCGAGGTCAGTGTTCTATAATTGCTAACATTCGTCGTCCTTTGGTCATCCCTAGCAAGTGCCAGGTCTGTGTTTCCATGGTTTGGCTCCAGGGTCCCCCTGGACTTCAGCTATCCCCCAAAGGGTGGGAAATTTCATGACCTGATGGAACGTAGACGGGACTGCCTTCATGTTGTGCAACCATGGTGTCCCTGTCACTAGATTGTAAGGCATGTCTCCTTCCAAGATGTCAAACAAAGCCTTTGAAGAGACCCCATCCACGTGTGTAACTATCTCGATCTGCCCTCGTGTGGTCTCGCTTGATAAATTGAATCTGGTCAGGACCTTAACCACCAGGACCACTTGCTCCATCAATTATATTTCCTTGAGAACTCGGAGTTGCTCTACGTTCACAGCACTACCTGGATCGACAAGCACACACTTAATATTAAAATTAGAGATTTAGAGGGATATTACCAGTGCATTGGTGTGTGGACCACTGACGTTTCTCCTCTGCAGCCCCGAACGTAACGCTATCTTCTGGGTGGTCCCTCCATCCTTTTCTGGAAAGATAGGGCTTCTTATCATCAGGATCTTAGGTTATCGCTCTGACAGTCTTCCCCTCAAAAATCATATTGATCATGCCAGGAGGCATCCGTTATTTGTGCGGAGTCCCAATTTCTTTCTCCCGAGTGTATTTGAACCAATTGCTTACGAACTCCTTTAAGTGTCCCATAAGTAATAAGTCTGCTACCGCATAACGCAGGTGCTTACAGTCTTTGATTGAATGTCCCAAAAGGGTGTGGAACTCACACCACAATTCCACATTGCGTCTATTTGGGTTAAATCGCATTGCTATCGAAAACCTTGCTTCCTTCATCTTTTTCATGGCCATGACTAGCTCCCCAGCTTCCACATTGAAATTATATGACGCCACAATCGGGGGGCCCAAATTATTTGATGGCTTTCTTAACGGTATCTCTCTTTCTTTCCTAGGTTGGCCTTGATAATATTGTGGTCATCAGATTCTTGCGTCGCCCCTTGGAGGGAGGCAATTTGCGTACTGTTCGTACCAGTCTCTCGGGTTCCTTTTTCTTGTGAGGAGGACATTCACAAGCCCCTCCTGTGGCTTATTTCTTATGTCCGCCCGGCGGCCGGTTCTGAGGTCGTCCTCTATTCTCATCTTGGCAGTATATCTGTTATTCATCTTGTTCCAAGACTTGGCAGGGAACGCCCTCAAGCTTTCCTTTAGTTTTCTCGATGCCTCTGAACCATTGACTTTCAAACCATCTGCGAATGCCACATCAGCCCAATCTTCCGGTATGGCGAGCAATAACATCCTCTCCCGTTGGAATCTTTCCACGTAGTTGCGGAGCATATCATCATTCTTCTATTTTATAGCAAAGATGTGCTCTTTGTGGGTCTTGACTCTTTGAGCCACAGTATGAGCTTTTCTGAACGTATCTACAAGAGCAGCAAAAGAGTCAACATAATTTTCAGACAAAATATTATACCAAGAAAGCTCCCCCTTAACGAGCGTGTGCTGGAACTTTTTCAGCATGACTGATTAAATCTCGTGTTTCTTGAGGTTGTGCCCAGTAATGGCCGCTTCGAAGATCGTTATGTGCTCCTCCGGATATGTGATTTTGTCATATTTGGGTATATCCGGCGTTTTGAACTTCTTCAGGATGGGCTCGGGAGCCGCACTCGATTTATACTGAATCTTACCATATTTCCTCACTCTTGCCCCTTTCAAGACAGGGGAGCCCCAGGTATTTGGCTCATCCGATCGTGGAGCTCATTTCTAACTTGGCGATCCTCGCTAATTCTACATTCTGCTTGTCTGGCTCCAGATCCCTCTGCTCCGCACCTACCTCGAGAGTCTCGGGTGCCGTAATAACCTCCGAGTTATCTGTAGGGCATTTAGCTGGTGTTCCCCCTGCCACGATGCTTATGATATTTCCCATGCGCTCTATCATGGTGTTATTCGACTCTAGATTTGCTGCTACATTTATGTCCAACAGGTGATTTCTCTTTGTACATTCCTTCCACCTTAGGATGAAGGGGCGTTTTCCTTTTTCCGGAGGAACGTCCTCCAGGACGCCTCTCCCTACTTTCTACCGAATGGTTCGAATGGTTTTTGTCTATCGGTCCTTGTTCTGGACCTCCTCTGGGGGTGGTGTTACCTCCTCTCTTTTAACCTGTTCTTCCAATTCTGGGTTGATTTACCTCTAGAGCTCTGTTGGTTCCTCAGCCATGAGCCTTAGGGTCTCTTATTCCTGTTGGAACTCTTACGACCCAACCGGAGGGCTATGACGAGCACCTAGATCTAACCTACCGGGCACCACAGAACATACATACATCACATAGTCATACCTGAGTGTGGGCCATAATGCTAACTAATAGATATCATAAGCTGGAAGGGACTCAAGCCCAAAGGATATATGCATATGAACGTCACCAAGCTGAACCCAAAATATACAAGCTGACAAGGCTAATGGTACAACAAAATATGGGCCGAGAAGACCATAGGACATCTAACTATGCATATCTGACTACGAGCTTCTACAGGAGTGTATAACATAATATGGACGGGATAGGGCCTCGCTATACCCCAAATGTACATAAAAGAATCATAACAAGCTAGACTGTAACTCCGAAACAAGTGGAGTGCTCTTGTACAAGCATTGATAAGGAAACCTAAGGGTCTAAACCGTCTCCCAGTCTACCTGCAGGCAAGAACGTAGCGTCCACAAATACAAGGATGTCTGTACAAATAATTTACTGAGTATGTAAGGCATGAATAACGATATAATAAAGATATGAAAGTAACATGAGGTAAAAAAGAAATAACCTGTACATCTGAATGCCTCTGAAGGCGGATGAGATGCATGCTTACCTTTTAAAAAAAACATTTTCATACATACATATAAGCCACACTATGGGGCTGCGTCATCATCATTAGCCACTCTTAGGGCTATCATCATCATAGCGTGCCCAACTATAGTGGTGTGCACAATAGGTGTCGTACCCGATAAACTATAGCGTGACGCGGTGTCCTAAAATAGATACATATATATATACATAAAACATGCATGAGAGCTCAAATAAATGTTTTGACTCTATCGGAGTCCGGTAAGGTCGATATACCTCCGATTACCTTTATGGAACTATCATCGTCGATATATCTCACCTTGAGGAATCAATGACCATAATATGAGATCAACAATCATAAACAAGATCAATAACCATGAGACAAGATCAATAATATAATAAGAGGATTAAGAACATAAGCTTCTAATATTTCTAAGAGTGGAGTCGTTATGGATATCATTTGTATATTTCGTATAAATATGATCATGCCAAAAGAAAGGAAAGGACAGCCTTAACATATCTCGTCGTCTTCTTAACCACTCAACGTCTATATTCCTGAGTTTGCAAATCTACATTCAATATAATTTACGCTAAGATAAGTTGTTGAAATACTTTTAAGGTCAATATTAACTAATAGGTGAGCTAACGGAATTTGGACAACATTTCCCCTATTTAATCTAGTTCCACCCTATTCCAAAAAAACTCCCAAAACATCAATAAAAACATAAAAAAAAATACCATATACAATAGATTACATTCAATCTAAACTCAAATCAGTCCAAAACTTGCATTCAAAATCAGTCAATAGCCAACAACTACAACTCAACACCTTATGACCTCTCTACCATAATTCTCTTCACTTTTATGACTTGCTAAATCTCCAAGTCAACTCAACATAAGAGGTAAAATGAAGAACATACCTTATAACTTGAAGAACTTCAACCCACATAACCTGCTTCAACACCAAGTAGAAGCAAAAACAATCACCTTCTATGAACTAGTTAAGGATTTAGAGCTTGCTCTTCTCTTGTAATAGTTTGGGATGTTTATGAATCATTAGGGATGGTTGAGAGAGCTTGGAGAGGCATTATGGATCTGATTTGGTGAAATAATGAGCCCCAAGTCGTGGGTTTTAATTTATAACAAAAAGGAAAATCTCCACCGCCTCATTTTTTACGGCCAGTTTGACGGGCCGTCAAAACGTTTTGCAGGTGTCAAATGGGGAGTCAAATTGGCCACCAAGAATTGGCTCACTGTGACCATTTGCAATGGGGGTGTGCTATTTGATGGGGCACAGAACTATTTTGCGGTCCGTCAAATTGCACTGCCCGAGCAGTCTGTCTCAAAACACCCACAACTTTTTACTCCGATATCGTATCAACGACCGGTTTGTTGTGTCGAAAACCAGACTCAAAGAACTTCAATTTGGATAGGTGATGCACACCACAACTCCTCATATTCTAGGAGATACACCTCCCTCAAGTTGGACCAAAGAAAATCCTGTCCAAAAATTTTTCCAAACTTTCCCAAAGTTTTGACAAACCTAATATCTTCGATTCACTTGATCCCAAAACCTTTAGGTACTTACTTAACACTTGCTAAAGAACTTCCTTACCTTACAGAAGTTCTATGGCTTCTTTTGGCTTACGTTAGTTTACTTATGACACAAACGACGCAAATTTACGAGGTGTAATATCCTTCCCCATTATGAACATTCGTCCTCGAATGCTAAACTCTCAGGAATCCTATAGAAATTTTGGGGCCACAAAGATTGATAACAAAAATGGCCCTACACGACCAATAAGAGTAGCTAATAGATAATACATACCTGAAGACGATTGTGATGTAGTATGCATCTTCTCTGAAGCCGAAAAAAAAAACAAGGATATCTAGACTTCATATCTTCCTCAGCTTCCCATGTCATCTCCTAAATATTCTTATTTCTCTAAAGCACCTTTACCAATGACACATTTTTGTTCTCAACCTTCGAACCTGTCGATCCAAAATGGCATTAGGGACTTTCTCATATTATAGTTGCTCTGTAATCTGAACATCATCAATAGGTATGACTCTAGAAAGATCTCTAATACACTTACGAAGCATGGACACATGGAAGACCGGATGTACGGACACCAATTCTGAAGGTAGATCTAACTCATAGGCCACCTGGCTTAATTCGCGTACAATCCTGTAAGGCCCAATATACGGAGGGCTAAGCTTGCACTTTTTACCAAATTCCATCACTCCCTTCATCAGCCATACCTTCAGGAATACCCAGTCATTTGTCTAAAACTCCAAATCTCGTCGTCGATTATTTGGATAAGACTTCTGGAGACTCTGGGCTGCCAATAGCCTTTCCTGAATAAGCTTAACCTTATCAACTGCCTGCTGGATAAAATCTGGTCCTATTAGCTTAGATTCCACCAACCTCGAACCATCAAATAGGTGATCTATGTTGACACCTAATTTTTGACCTCCCATGATTTATTTTAAGTGCTCGGAGTCCTTGGATAATTATTTGGGATAATGTCTCACCTTTTTAAATTGATAAAGAAGTCTCCAGGGTAATTTTAATTTATGTAGAAATTAATGATATTCAAAGAATTTTCTTTTATTACTGAAATTAATCAAAGGGGGCAAGAAAACCCTTTTTGATATCATTTGTCTCATTAATTAAATCAAGGAAAAATTAGATTAATAGATGATTTTATTCCATATTACTGTCCAAGGTATTTTGGGTAATTAAAAGAATTGACCATTTTACCCTTCAAATCTTGATTCTTTGGGCATTTGCATGGTTGGATAATTTTTATTTTTTTATCTGGTTAATCCAAAGCAGTATCTGCAAAATGATTTTTATTTTCAATTATTTAAGTCCTAATGGACTATTAATTAGTTTGCTTTATTTATCTATTAGTTTATTTTTCCCTGACATTCTATGCATATATGTATATACACCATGTATATACCATAATACATAATGCATATACAATATATGTGTATATAGAGAGAGAGGCCCAGTGTTTTAGAAAAATAGAGGACCAGGCCCAGTCCAAAGGACCAGGACCTGGTCCATTAAGAAGTTAGAGAGGGGGGGGGGGGGGGGAGTACTGTACTCCTCCACCCGTTTCAATAAAAGAAGACCCTTGGGGTCTGTTTTAAAATAAAGAGAGGAGAGGCGGCTAGGGAGCAAAACCCTAGCACCACCTCCTGTGCACCACCTACCCTGCCGCTTTTCGCAGTCCCGTCCCATCTCAACACTGATGGCGTGAAGAGAGAAGGTAAAGCCTTTAATGCTTCGTCCTTCTCTCCACAAAATCGGGCCAAACATACCCTTAAAGGTACAATCTCTTCATTTTATATTTTTTCTGTCGTTGTTGTTAATATAGAAGCTTGTAAGCCGTTGATTTCATTGTTGTACCATAGATCTGGACTGTATGTTTGAGTTTGTGAGTAGTATTTGCATAAATTTGCAAATCCCACGTTGGTAGTGGTAGTTTTCAAAGCCATTCTAGGGTTTCTATAAATAGAAACTCCCACTCATTCGAGAAAAGGAGTTGGAAACCATAGATAGACTGAAAATTTGCCAATTTTAGTCTTCAGAGTTCCAAAGTCAAAAATTTCATTTTTAAGCTGAAGTTTTTCTTTATGTTTCAAGTTCTAATCCATCGCTTGTGCCTCGGTTGCACTCACAAAATGTAAATACCTTTTAGTTTAATGCCTTTTTTTTATTTTATGTTATGCTTAGTTCATAAGATTCTAGTTAGGGTAATATTTTAGTTTATTATTTTATTATTTGTGTTGTGTTTAGTTTAGTTTAGTTGATGAGATTATATTTAAGGTAGCATTTTTAGTTCATTGTTTTCCTTACTTGAATTATGCTTATGTTGTGCTTAGTTAACAGGAATATGTGAGAGTTTATGATGAAGATTTAGTAGTTATTGTTCTTTATGCTCAGTTCCTATTTGGTGTGGTGTTTAGGTAGCATAATGGTATGGTCTATGATGGGGTATAAATTAGTGTATTAGATTATCATCCTTTATATCTTGATTCTGCTTGCACTATATCTAGTTAAGGTGTGTGTGTATGGTTTAGGATAAGATGTCTAAGTCAATATCCTTGATTCATCCCTTTTCTTTTTTAGTTTTGTGTCCATATTGTGCCTAGTCCATGTAATTGCTTGTGGTTTAAAAACCAAAGCTCCAACCTGATGTGTTTGTTGTAATTCCCTTTTGAGGTTTGTCTGCATTCTTGCTCACTTAGGGAGTCTCACGTGAGTTATAGAACAATTTTAAAACTGAGTAGATTGTTTGGACTCAGCTTCTTAGTCTGGACTTTATTCACGCTTTGTATCACTAATTTTTTTTCTTACACCTAACCCGAGCTATAATACTAAGCTAATTAACCTGCCTCACTTAGATTTCCACTTATCTTCCCTCTTGTACCCTTGGATGCTCAGTTGTGATTAAAAATCTTTAAATGTGGCTTAGGACTGTAGTTTGAGTTGAGAGAGTTTTGTCTAATGTGGATTTCCTTCTAAACTTTCCTGTCTTGTCATGACTGACTTAATATTTTTAAGTGTTCTATGTAAGGGTCTGGTTTGGGTTAATGCCAGTGTATTGCTTAGTATAAGTCTTGTGTTATGAATGAAGGTCAAAACGGGTATGTTGAAGTCATGAATGGTCTAGTCCTGTGTGTCTCATGTAATAAAAGTTCGGTTCATGAGGTTAGTTTGAAGTCACAAGGTATTTTGAGTAAATTGATTTGTCTTGTGTCTTGTTATTCATTATTGGGAGTCTTGTCCTGGTCTGGGGATTAATAAAGGGAAGGTTCAAGAGGTCTGTTACCTAATCTGATCATTGCTTGTTTTATGTGGTGATATGTTGGCTGGGAGTTTTATGTCTTGAGCCCAGTTGATCATAGTTTGTCTTGCTTGATCATCATGTGTCAGGGGAAGAGTGAGGGCCTGTCATGTTAAAAGCTTGTTATGCTGAATCAAGTTGTCCTATGTGGTTATATGTTGGTTGGGAGTTTGATGTCTTGAACCAATTGATCATGGTCTATCCTGTTTGATCACAAGTGTCATTGGAAAGTTAAGCTTGCCTATGTGTGAACCAAATCTGATTATTGCTTGTTTGATGTGGCTGTGTGTCAAAAAATAGTAAAGGTTCACCATGTTGGACCTCAGCCTAGTTGCTAGTGTCTTACCTGGTCATATACTTGTTGGAAAGATTGAAAAATCTAAGAAGAAATGGACCCAGTTTTGGTATCACATGTCTTCCCTTTGAATGATTTGGTCTGTTTGAAAGTTTGAAGTTTTTATGTGCTGGACCTAGCCATACCATGTTTGTTCTCTACTGGTTTTTTAATTCCAAAACTGGTAAATGTCATGTGTGCTCTTTGTGGATTCCCACTTGTTTTACTTGGCAATTTGTTTCGCCTGATTCTTGTTGTCTCACCTAAAACTTACCCATTTGATAAACCTTGGCACTTTGGGGCTGCAATAATGTATATTGAAACAATGGTTTTAAAAGGGGTGTGATTCTGGGGGGAAGGGCTTTAACTGGACCAAGGTGTCTCACTTAGCTGTACTTTTTGTTTGGTTGTTTCTGTTTGTGGTAAATATGGGAATCTGTTAGACTTCCTCTAAGTAGAACATGTGGAGTGAGTGGCTGTGATGTGATTAAGTCTAAAAGGTTTCTCTAAAAGTTGTTATAATAAGTTAGGTCCAGGGAAGCTTTAAGATGGCCTATGTTTAATAAAAAGACAGGGGAGGCAAATCATCTAGTCTAACAGGTTGGTTAAGGGGATAACTACCATGTGCTTGTCCTCACCTAGCAGATGGAATATGGCCTCTGATAAAAGAGGCATAAAAAGGATTTTAGTGTTGATAGTCTTGGCTACGTGTGTGGTCCATGGGCTAGGTCTATGTGTAGGAAAACCTTTTCTTTAATAACATGCCACCTAGTTACAATAATAGGTAAATAAAGGATTAAAGAAAGAAGGATGATAGGATCTTTGGTACACCAGTTACAAATATTGCTTAACTTATCCTTGTGAGGTCTTCTCTGTACACTATGTTGTTTCTTTTTGATGCTGAGAGATGAATTCTTTTAAAAAGAGTGGTTATAAGGCTAAAATGGTGATGTGGAAGTCTGTTGATTGTCCCCTTATGTGGCCTAATCCTGATGGACAAAGAAATGTGTACCCTTTCCTTTGAATTACAATGTGGTAAAAAACAAAGACTTTTTCTATGATCTTGGCTTTAAGTCTGAAGCTGTTAGGGAAAATTTATTTGATTGTTGTTTGTTATATGTCCATGGTGTGTCTTTTTGCCAGTACTTACAAGGGAATCTGATAAAAAGACTGTTTGGCTTCATTTTGTAAATTGTGTGATATAATTGAGTTGTCCTAGATCTTCCATGGCCCTTAGTGGAGTCACTAGGGTATGAGGGTGAGGGCATAAAGGAGAGGAAAGAGGTCTTAGGAGAGTGAAGGTGAGCCTGGGCATGAACTGCAGGTAATGCCCAATGGAACCCAGGATCCCTTTGCTGAAAGGGCGATTCAGGAGGAGGAGATGGGGAGATGATGAGCCCACCCTATCCTAATTCCCCTTTCTTTACCCTGAGATCACTTTATTTTCTTTTAGAACTCTTTTTCATAGCCTTGGGTCACACAAAGGTCCAAGGTGATTCTGGAACAGCTTAACTATGTCTAACAGGAAGGGAAAGACACACCTAGAACCAAATAAGCTACTGCAAATACTTGCCAAGTCTGAGTGTTATGAGATCCCTACCATGCTTCTTCTTTTTCTGAATCTTTTTTGTCTGAAAGGTTAGTAGGTTTCTTGAGCCTTACTTGTTTGAAATTGGTTGTGCGTAAAAGGAGAATGGGGGTTGATGGTTGGACTATGTGAACCTTAGTTCATCTGTGAGAAACTGAGAATTGATGTGTGTTATATGTGTCATGTGCTTTGTTGTTGGCTATATGTCTTTGTCTATTTATCCTAATCTACTTCACCCATGACTGATGTTTAAAACCTGCCGCCTGGTCTTTTTGGTGTAGGCTTGTCCTTTATGTGGTGTTTGGTCTCTTTATTTTGCCAAAACTGGGATCATGCTGTCAATTCGTTTCTTGCCTTTGTTTCCTTCCTCTTCTGTTCTTTGGGAATAACCTTGGATTAGTCTAAAATATGTTGAAAGAACACTTTTTTTAGGAATCAAAGTTGTTGACAAATTTTTTAGTTGGCTTGTCCATTGAGATTTCCGTCCCTTTAGTAGAGTCTTTTCAAAGTTCATTTGTCTATTAATTCAAGGTCTTGCCTTATGTATCAGTCTATGGTGTGTTAATAAAGAGGAGTAGCTTTAAGGGATGCCAGTTCTGAATATGTACTCTAAAAAGTTTTAAAGTTGGCCATGAGCCTTGGCTATCTATGAGTTCTTCCTGGTTTCCTTTTCTTTCTTTCCTCTGAAAATACTGTGTTTGTTTCTGGACATGTTTGTGAGTAATCTTGAATTTGACTGGGGATAAGATGAATGCTCTAAATTGAACTAGTGTAATCAGCCTTGTTTCCTCTGGGCAATTGGTTTTAGAACCTCAACTAATAAGTAGGATAGGCTGTTTTAACTTGGAAATCTGGGACCTGTCTTTTATGAGAAGTCCTGGGTTGAGTAACTGCCTGAAAAAAAAGACCGGTTGTGTTGGACTATGAAATCTATTAAACCTATTTTGATGCACCTGAAGTGTTCCAATTTACTCCTTCTGTTTTTTTATGATTATCTTAACAAGTCCATGGTTTTGAGTGATCATAATCAGTGTTCCTTTTGTAGCAGTTGCATACATTACCTTTAATTATGAAGTTGGATTTTCCCTCGTTTTTTCTTATACTTACTGGTTTTCTTGTCTCACTTAATGTGCTGTTACTATTTGGGTATTAATGTCTCCCTTTAGAGTATGGCACTTGGTTGTTTGTTTGTGTGAGTTTGCTTGAATTATGTTGCTGCTCCCAAGTTCCATACTCCCTTTTTCCTCTTGTTTGGAGGCATTGGTTGGAGCTAAGCTATGGTAGTTTGGGGTCGTCCAGGCCATCTTGGTGTTAGCCATGCTTGGGGTTCTTAGAAGCCCCTTGGACCTTGTGCGACATCAAGGATATAAGGAAAGGACTCAGTCCGCATGCCATTAAAATTCCCAACCAAGGAAAATCCATTCAAGGAGAAGAGGGGCAAGCATAGAACAATGCAGGCACCTTTTGTGGTTTTTATATACTATGCATAGTCTTATTATTTTAGTGATAAGTTCTGTGTTTTATAAACAAACTGGGTCCCCTTTTTCTTTTCCTCCTCCACTTGCATGACCATTCGGATCAAGACTAGCTGCCTGTTGAGCCAAAGGCCCAATAGGACCTCTATTCAATTAAGATTGAGTCCGAGAAGAAAATAATAGCGAGGCGCGCAGAAGGCCCAACCATGGGTGAAAATGGCCACTACGGGCTTGGTACGCCCCTAGTTTAAATTTATTTCTGTATATGTATGATCTTATTTGTATGTATTTATGTGTATTCAAACTCATATTATAGTGGAAAATCCTAATGATTGGAATTAGACGTCTTAGGACAACAATTCTTATGTCGTTTAGTCGATTTTAGGTCCCCGTACGGGATTTTTAAAACCACGGATTGAAACATAATGCCTTTTATAACTAAAGTACAAGAAATGAGGCCTTTTCAAAACTGCTTTCAGAAAATAAATCACTACTAATTTTCCAAGTTTAAATGGCAGTCACGTTTTTATAATAGAGGTATTTTCACAAAAAATGAGTTAATTAACTTAATGGCTGAATTTCCCAAAAAAATCAGTTTTAAAAAGATAGATTAAACGCAATATTAAACATTCGACCAAGTTATAACTTAAACAAAAGCCAGATTTTTTTTCTTACCAAGTTACGAATCCCCATTTTCGGAAAATAGAGACAAATGAAGGATTTTTAGCACAAAACACTTTTTTGGCCCAAAGTTGGCCCAGATTAGCTTACATTTTCAGACGGGATATACACGTTCAAATGTAAAACACCTTTATAAACATTTAAAGAACCTATGCGTAATATAAAGTCCCGGATAAAACTGAAACATACCAATGCGAGTCAACCTGAGCCCCGGCGTATGAGTATAAAATAAATAACATAAAATAATATTTCCTTTATATTTTTACAAACTTATATAAAAGGAAACTATTTATACTCGGATGATATAGATCCAAAACTACGTTACCCCTATAAATAAAGGGGATATATATTCTTCCAAAATATATGATATGCCTGACAGTTCTTTTTATTTACAGGAAAATAAACACAAAATAAGCAGTATAAGCAAATACTCATACTCTGGAATTCGAAGGTCAACCGTATGTACAGATCCTTAATACTGGGGTGCCTAGCACCTTCCCCAGGGGATCATCAGAACCCTTACCTAGAACTCGGAATTACAAAGGTTTTTTTCACGGTATTTGAATAAACCCTTCACCACTGGTTTTCCTAATTTCCTAAATATTAGGTGGTGACTCTTTTAAAACAAAGTCTGAAAGAGAAACAACGAGTTCGTAGTAGCCTTTTATGCCCTAAACCGGCGAAAAAAGTGAACCGCGACAATCTACACTTTCACCCATATAGAGCCTCATACGGGGCCATCTGGATACTGGAATGGTAGCTATTGTTATATGCGAATTCAATAAGCGGAAAATGATCATCCCAGCTACCCCTAAAATCTATCACACATGCTTGTAACATATCCTCGAGCATCTGAATGGTACACTCAGCCTATCCGTCTGTCTGGGGGTGGAATGCTGTGCTAAGACTCACCGGCGTCCCCAATGTTTTTTGGAAAGAAATCCTGAATTTAGCTGTAAACTGTGCACCCCTGTCGTAGATAATGGATACCGGAACAACATGAAGTTGTACTATCTCTTTGATATAAAGCTTCACATAATCTTCTGCCTAGTAAGTAGTCCTGACAGGCAGAAAATGGGCTGATTTTGTAAGTCTATCAACAATCACCTGTATGGAATCAAACTTACACTGAGAACGGAGCATGCCTGTTATAAAATCCATTTCTAGGTCAGAATCTCGATAGACTGTAATAATCCATTAGGCTTCTGATGCTCAATCTTCACCTGCTGACAGTTAGGACACTGGCTACAAATTCTGCTATGTCTTTCTTCATTCCATCCAACCAGTAAACTTCTCTAATATCATGATAGATCTTCGTCGTCCCTGGATGAATAGAATAACGGGAGTAATGAGCCTCTCCCATAATCGGACGACGTAGTCCTGCAACATCAGGAACACACATTCTTCTTGATATTTGAGGACTTCGCCTCCAGTAATTTCAAATGATGAATTATTCTTATGAGGAGTTGTATCTCTATAATGGACTAACATAGGATCCTCGTATTGTCGCTCCTTAACCTCAGCTACTAATGCTGAGACTGCTGAATCCTGAATAGCAACTCCTGTATCGCACGAGTCCAACAATCAAACTCCTAGGTTAGCTAACTGCTGAAGCTCGTGAACTAACTACCTTTTCTCTGGCTGAACATAAGATAAGCTACCCATGGATTTGCGACTAAGATCATTGGCTACTACGTTTGCCTTCCCAGGATGATACAAGATATTGACATCATAACCCTCTAATAGCTCTAACTATCGCCTTTGAGGCAAATTCAACTCCTTCTGCTTGAAAATATATTAAAGGCTCTTATGGTCTGTATAGATATCAACATGGACGCCATCTAAGTAATGCCTCCACATTTTTAATGCATGAATCACCACGGCTAACTCTAGATCATGGGATGGGTAATTCTTCTCGTGCTTCCGCAACTGCCACGAAGTATAAGTTATAACCTTACCTTGCTGTATCAACACACAACCTAACCCAACGTCTGAAGCATCACAATAAATAACATAGCCCTCCGATCCCTCCGGAAGTGTCAGAACTTATGTTGAAGTCAATTTGTTCTTCAACTCCTGGAAACTGCGCTCACAAGCATCGGTCCACTGGAACTTAGCTGATTTCTGAATCAGCTTTGTCAATGGTGCAGAAATGGAAGAAAAAACCTCTACGAATCTCCTATAATAACCTGCCCAGCCCAGAAAACTACGAACCTCCGTGGGTGTCGTGGGTCTCGGCCAAGTCTTCACGGCTTCAATTTTCTGCGTATCCACCCTGATACCTTTATCTGAAATAATATGCCCCAGAAAAGTCAAAGAGTTCAACCAGAACTCACATTTAGTGAATTTTGCATACAGTTTCCGAGTCTGAAGAACCTTAAGGACAACATGTAAATGATCTGCATGCTCTGCCTCTGATCGAGAGTATACCACAATATTATCAATAAACACTATCACGAACAGATCTAGGAAGGGTCTGAGTACGCTGTTCATCAAATCCATAAATACGCCAGTGCATTAGTCAACCCAAACGACATTACACGAAACTTAAAGTGACCATATATGGTTTTAAAAGCTGTCTTCGGAATGTCTTTCTCTCTAACCCTCAGCAGGTGATACCTTGATCTCAAATCTATCTTCGAGAACTATTTGGAACCCTACAACAGATCAAACAAATAATCAATCCTCGGGAGTGGATACTCATTCTTTATTGTCTCCTTATTTAACTGCCTATAGTCAATACACCTTCACCAGGATCCATCTTTCTTTCTTACAAACAACACAAGTGCTCCCCATGGTGATATACTAGGCCTGATAAAGCCTTTCTCAAGCAATTCCTTCAACTGCTCCTTCAATTCTCTCAGCTCAGCAGGCGTCATTCTATAAGGAGGAATAGATATATGCTGAGTATCTGGTAATACATCTATAGCAAAGTCAATCTCCCGCTCAGGTGGAAGACATGAAAGCTCTTCCGGGAATACATCTGAAAACTCATTTACTACTAGAACAGACTGAAGAGTCGGTGGCTTTGCTTCTGCATCCGGAACCCGGACTATATGATAACTACAACTCTTGGAAATCATCTTCCTTGCCTTGAAATAGGAAATAAAACCTACCTCTCGGTGATGTTGTATTACCCTTCCACTCTAGAACTGGCTCTCCTGGAAACTGAACTCGAACCATCTTTGTTCTACAATATACATTAGCATAACAAGAAGTCAACCAATCCATACCCATAATGACATCAAAGTCTACCATATCTAACTCAATCAAATCTGACATAGTATGACGATCACAGACTATAACTACACAATCTTTGTATACCCGTCTAGCTATCACTAGATGACTAACTGGTGTAGACACCTTAAAATGTTTAATCGTCCTGGGTTATATCCCAAACTGACCAGAAATAAAAGGAGTAACATATACGACAACGTAGAACCTGGATCTATCAACGAATATACATCGTGGGACGATACAGATAATATACCTATAACAACATCAGGCGAAGACTCGAGATCCTGTCGACCAGCCAATTTATAAATACGGTTCTGAGGGTAGCTCTAGCTAGAGGCTCCCCCTCTGCCTATACTGCGGCCTACTAATGTTTGAGAGCCTTCCCCGGAGGGCGTACAGATGATGATGAACCAGCTACTGATCCGGTAGGCTGAACTATACCTCTACTACCTCTTAATGGACACTCACGTATAATATGGCCTAGCTGGTCGCAAGCATAACAAATATCTAAACCCAAACAGCACTGTCCAACATGTAACTTACCACACTAAGTACATTATGGTAAAGGTGGCCTCATCTATCCTGACTCATCTCTATACCAAGAACCTGAGGCTCTGGAACCCTGACCTGGTCCGGAATAAGTAGGTCGATCAAATCTCTGACTGTGAACTGCAAAGGTGCACTAGCCACTGAATGGCCAGAATGCCTAGAATACTAATTCCTAGAATACTACTGCCACCTAAAGATCTAGCTGTCTTACTATAACCCCTATCATACTCATGCTCGGCCCTTCGCTGCTGCCTACGCTCCTCAAGGTTCTGAGAGTACGCCTGAATATGGGAAATATCCATACCTGTATGAAGGGAGGCCGTCATGCAATCATCAATCAAGTGTGGTCCCAATCCACTCACGAACAGGTAAACACGGTCCTCCATCTCAGCTATAACAGCTGAAGCATACCTAGCCAATGAGTTAAAGCGAAAACTGTACTTTTGAACACTCATACCCCCGTGTCTAAGGTTCAGAAACCTATCAACTCAGCTCAGGCCTGTCAAATATCTGGCAACAAATAATGCCGAAAGAAGGCATCTGTAAAGTCCCGCCACACAGGTAGGGGTGTATTAACTCTTCTAGATGACACCCAAGTCTCATACCAGTGAATAGCAACATCCCATAGTCTGTAGGAAGCCAATTCTACTTACTCAGTGCCTAAAGCATGCATCACCCGCAAAGTCCTCAACATCCCATCTATAAAATTCTGTAAGTCCTCACCTGGTTTCGATCCAAAGAATTCTGGAGGGTCTAAATTAATAAAATCTCTAACCCTGACACTAACAGCCCTGTCACCATAACCTGTACCCTGAGGCTGGGCCTGAGCGGCTACTAACTGAGTCAAAAACTGAATAGCCTCTCGCATCTCCTGGTTTAAGGCATCAGGTGGAGGAACTGGGGGTCCTGGAGCTGGAGCTAGGGCTGGAGCTCTTTTATGCTTCTCTGGAGCGGGCGGAGTATGAGAGGTATAAGATGGAACCTCATTATAGTACTCCCTCTTCCATGTCTACAGATGGTACCTGACCAGTTCTCCTACCTGCCACTGACTCGCCCTTCAGGGCCTCTGAAGGTGTCCTTGTCACGGGTATTACTGAAATCACAACACAAGGTCCGGAAAAGGGAATCCTCATAACATAGCTCTATCGCACGATCTAGGATAAGAAAGAAAGACAATCTACCTAAATGTCCTGCTGCCTCGTGTTTATAAGTGTGGTGCACTGCACACCTACAAATAAGACACTACTAGACACAACTCGTAGACAACCCTAGGACGAACTGCTCTGATACCACTTTTGTTACGACCTAATCGGAGGCCATAACGGGCACCCGGATCTAACCTACCGGGCACCACAGAACATACATACATCACATAGTCATACTTGAGTGTGGGCCATAATGCTAACTTATATATATCATAAGCTAGAAGGGACACAAGCCCAAAGGATATATAAATGTATCAGTCACCAAGCTGAACCCAAAATATACAAGCCGACAAGGCTAATGGTATAACAAAATATGGGTCGAGAAGACCATAGGACATCTAACTATGCATATCTCTGATGCCACTTTTGTTATGACCCAACTGGAGGGCCATGACGGGCACCCAGATCTAACCTACCAGGCACCACAGAACATACATACATCACATAGTCATACCTGAGTGTGGGCCATAATGCTAACTAATAGATATCATAAGCTGTAAGGGACATAAGCCCAAAGGATATATACATATATACGTCACCAAGCTGAACCCAAAATATAAAAGCCAACAAGGATAATGGTATAACAAAATATGGGCCTAGAAGACCATAGGACATCTAAATGTGCATATCTGTCTATGAGCCTCTAGTGGAGTGTATAGCATTATAAGGACGAAACGGGACCCCGCCATACACCAAATGCACACAAAAGAATCATACCAAGCTAGACTGCAACTCCGGAACAAGTGGAGTGCTCCTGTATAAGCACTGAGAAGGAAGCCTAAGGGTCTGAAAGTAACACGAGCTAAAAGAGAAACAACCTGTACATCTGAATGCCTCTGAAGGCGGATAACATGTATGCTTACCTTTAAAAAAAAAACATTTTCATACATACATATAAGCCACACTATGGGGCAGCATCATCATCATTAGCTTGGGGCTATTATCATCATACCGTACCCAACTATAGTGGTGTGCACAATAGGTGTTGTACCCAACCAACTATTACGTGGTGCGGTGTCATAAAATAGATACATACATACATATATACATATATATACATACATACATATATATATATATATATATATATATATATATATATATATATATATATATATATATATATACACTATCGGAGTGACGTAAGATCGGTATACCTCTGATTACCATTATGGAACTATCATCGTCGATATATCTCACCTTGAGGGACCATAAGATGGGATCACCAATAATAAACAAGATCAATAACCATGAGACAAGATCAATAATATCATAAGAGGAACAAGAACATAAGCTTCTAATATTTCTTAGAGTAGAGTCGTTATGGACAACATCGGAAGAAGCTTAGAAATTAATAACGTCAAGCCTTTTTTCGAGAATCTTTCATTATTTAATTAAACAAGTCATAAATAGCCATATAATCGTGATCATAATTATGAAATAAAATCAGCGAAAATCTAATATAAATAAGTTTTCACCAAACGTGGCAACACCCAATGAGTCAAGCAATGACTTCACAATTACCCACATTATGACACTTTTCTATGGAGCTTCGAAGAAAAATAAACTAACTCAGGACACAGCCCGAAACTACTAAGGAGTAATATTTGACTCAATGAAAACCCACGAACAAGTGTGTGGGCTCACCAATAATCTGGAAAGCAGCAAGTACTCCTAATCTGCGAGATCTGTGTGTACCTTCTCTCCTACATTACAACAATGGTAGGCCTGAGAACTAGGTACTCAGTGAGTGTCTCGGGGACAATAAGTAATATAACAAAATATGTATTTCTATAAGATTAGTGATACAATTTCAATGAAAAACAGTTGGAAATCCAGGGATAAGAATAAACCAACAACTTCACAACCATCAATAGAGAAACCATAAATAGATATATAATTCAGTTCCAACTCATTGTGTCAATAAGTACAATTCCAGTCTTTCCAGTTGGAGCTCAACATTTTCAACAAACCACTCACAGGAAAACGAGTTTATTATTTTTTATAAGCCACTAATAGGCAAACAAGTACATTAATACCAATAAGCCACTCACAGGCGAACAAGTTCATTATTATCAATAATCCACTCACAGGCAACAAGATATGAAATAAGCCACTCACAGGCTAATCAAAGTATAACATATGTCAATACAGTACCAAACAAGCGAAACGAAGGGATGACCACTTAAGGTTCCCTAAACCAGCATCAAAGCACCACATCGGGGTTGTCACCCTTGAAGGCTATCCTTCCTCCAAAATTGCTAGGAAAAACCACATCGGGGCATGTAACGCTCAATGACCACTCATCCTCCCGAATGGCTAGGAAAAACCACATCGAAGTTATTAAATCTCGATGATCACTCTTCCTCCCAAATGGCTCGGCAAATACCATACCAGGGTGTGTAACCCTTGATGACCACTCTTCCTCCTGAATAGCTAGGGAACCCCACTAGGATCCATAGTGACTACCCTTCCTTCTGAGTAACTAGGACAAACACAAATAACGGAGAATCTTAGCAAAACAACCAATTCATAATCATAGCATAGATCCGAATCTCAAATCATCTCATGGAAGCCGAATCATAAGTCATATCATGATAGTCAATTTATTCATTAAGGATCATGTTCATCATTCCATTATAGGGGTACAACAAGTTATTCCATTTTTAGATATCGAATTCACTTCTTTAAACAAGTTTCAAGTTCAACACAATCTATTATAGAGCATTCCCACGAGATAGTCAAGCTTTTCAATTATCAAGTTTAAACATCCTTTATGGGGTAATTTGAATTCAAACACCAATCTTTATATCTCAATTTTCCAATCATCCTTTATAGAGGAATACAATCATGACTATGTATATATAATATAGTACAAACAAGGTTTAATATGGGCTTGTCCCTCATGCACAAAAACCACAACCAAGGAGTACATCAAACCGTTCGAAAGAGTATGTTAAAAAAGAGACATACAAATCACCTTTATAGTCAAAAAAGATTTTTAAAAGAGACATGCTTTAAAAGATTTCAAACAAGACATACCTCAAATCTAGCTAAAATGGTTCCAACAGAATTTCCAAGGTTCAACAATCACTCTAAAATATGTTAATAATGACAAAGTTTATAACTTTCACCAAATTCGAAGAGTTCCCACCCTTATCGCAAAACTAAGGCTTTTTTGTGCCCAAAAACATATTCTTGAATCCCCCATGAATCACCCATGGACTCTAATTGGTTCTAATGCCTTACACTAGTCCCATCCCTCTCAATAACCTCAGTAAGACTCATAGAACATACCTTTAAGAAGTTTCCCAAAGTCTCCTTCAACTTATCTTTCTTCGATTTTCAAGAATCTATGGTTTGAAGGATGAACTAGTGTTACTTTGATGTTAGATTGACGAAGTAATGATGGGAATTGATCAAGAACTTATCTTATATGTTTTGGGGAAACCCTAGGGTTTTTTCCTCTCAAAAGGTCGACCAAAACAAAGTGGGAATGAATATAACGAAGTTAGGCATTTATAAAATTCGAAAAAAATCGCTTCAAGCATAAAATGGTCCGGTACGTTGCCCTAGGCGACACACACAGTATATTTATTTTGACGATGTAAAAATTTTTAGTTTCCTAAAAATTTGGCTTGGGGTGCCCCGCACGCCTAATTTGTACACTACACAGTTAATGATCAGTAAAATGGGTATAACTACTTACGCAGAGCTCTGTTGGAGCTGGGCGACCTACCGTTGGACAGGTATTTGAAGGATCTACACCTTTTATGCAGGAAGTTGTCCCAAACTCCCAATGGATTTTCATGAAACACTCTTAGATGTTAGACCTACGGTAATTTAGATGAGTTTGAGAACTCTTACGAACTTCACTATTCGGTTTAACTTCAAAACGACTACTTATCACCCAAATTCATCCCGAATGGATTCATATAGCTAAAATATCATCTTATTACTAGCTTTTACACATACACACCTAACTCACATTTACGGGATGTTACATCCCCCCCAACCCCCCCCCCCCCCGGATCATTCGTCCTCGAATGAAAGGTATGGCCTAACATTTTCACTAAACCTCAAGTCTTAAAAATTCTTGCTAGTGTTCCTTCGTATTGCAAGCTATTTCAAACAAAACTCATATAATAGTCTAACCATATAGCCCTCATAGAGACACCCACAACAACACCAGATAAGCCTACGCATGGAATAAGGGATTTACACCTGTAGTCTACCTCTAGATTTAACGATATTACTCTTCCAATCATAACAGGTTCATCTAGAAAGACAATCCTAACTATTTGTAATCGGCAACCTCGAATTGCATAACACTTAGAAAGCCAGTCTATCCCCATAATCACTTCAAAGTTCACCAATCCTATTTCCAACAAATCAGAAGTAGTCTCAAGGCACTTAACTACGGCTACACAATCTCTATAGATTCTAGAAGCAGTAACAAGAATACTAGTAGCTCATACATAGTATAAGGTTCTAAAAATTGCTTGGGTTCCACACAAAAATCAAGGGCAAGATACTGATTTATATAAGAAAGAGTCGAACTAGAATCAATCAGTGAATACGCTTCAAGAGAACATATAGTTAGAATACTTATGACCGTAATGTCTGGGTTTCAGCGGCCTCTATATGAGCCAACCCACAAACCACCTACTACAAAATTCCAAACAACTTTATATCATCCAGCAAAAAATAAATCATAACTAATGTGCACTTTATAGCACCATTATTCACTAGGTTATAACTACAGTACAAGTTAATTCCATTTCCGCGAGGCACGAATTAATGAACACGTTAGAATGATCCTAATGGAAATTCAATCTTTATAGCACAATCTAGAATCAAGAAGAATGAGAAACACCTACAAATGTCCTGGTAGTCTCTCGATCATGCAGGTGATCAGGATGCACAAGGAAGACTCCACTAGACATAGCTCCACAGACACAGAAACATCCTAGGACACATATAAACCTCAGCTCTGATACCAAGTGTTACGTCTCTCGTTTGCATCGTAGAAGAACCTATCGTTTCCTAGTCGGGTATGCCTGTGGAATAGAGACCTGAACACGAGTTTTGGAGGTAGAAAGTGTCTTACCCCATGTACAAAAGGTACTACCAGGTATTCTCGGCAATTTACGGGATTAAAAGTTGAACGAATCAAACTGACGCGATCTAAGCCGAATCTTAGAAATTTGCAGACACCAGTCGTTGTCGACATGATCGATGGACCGTCATTTTGCGGCATTGACAAGGTTCCGCAGCCCTGAAATCTGCAGGTGTAGGTCGACGGGCAAATCGATCGACCGTCGACACGTCGACAGATGGTCGACCCACTCGGTCGAAACATACCGCTAGGACTTTTTAGTTCCAAGTATAAATATGTGGTTCACTACTCTATTTCTCATTTTCTCTCTTCCAAGTCAGAGAAAAACCCTAGTATATTTACTCTCAACATTTTCTATCATTATAGTGGTGTTTTGGTAAGATCCGAGCCCCGTAAACCTGAGCTTGTGAAGAAGAAGGTTGTTTCAAGGGTTTCTTCAAGGTTGGAAGCTTAGGGAGTTGGTGTTGAAGTTGATCTTAGGAATCTTAGACCTTTCAAGGTATGTAAATGATTACTACCCTTGTATTTAAGTTAATTATCGAGAGTTTTAGTGGTTTTAAGTGAAGAGAGGATACTTATGGAAGTGGTAAGTTGATGAGGGGTAAGATAGTGATTTGGTGTTATTTTAAGAGATGATTAGGAATGGATTTAGGTATATTTTGATATATATAAGGGTTGTCATTATTGTTGTGGGTATTGTGGTTGATGTTGGATCGAATGGGAAGTCGAAGGGTTGTTGAGCTTACAAGGAAAATGTTGTCCACAATTCGTTAAGCTCTATATGTATCTAAAGATGGTTAATAAGATAGTTAAATAGTCTAATTAAGGCCTATGTTATCTTAATTGTAGACTTACAAGTTCGAGATGTAGAAGTTGGACGATTGTATATACTTCAAGGTATGTTGAGGCTATTCTTTCTTTCTTTTGTCATGACCTAATGATATGAACCAACAAACGAGTAAGCGAGCTTCCATATTACTCTACTCTTGGAAGCATTAGGAGTACTTCAGTCTTTGATGTTCATGTACCCCGTTTATGATTTTTCCTTCTGTTCATGGGTCCAGTTCTATGTATCCGGTTCTATGTATACAGTTTATTCACGCATTACATTCATTCATATATATGCATGTTGACCCGTGACCAGAAGGCGTTATATACGCAAGTATTATATGTATATGGGGTATGGTGAAATGAATAGGTGTTATATACACATTACCACCTGATCAGCTGGTGGACCATGGAGATGGTGTGAGGATCGAGTTGCACGTACAACAGCAATGTATATGATGATGGCCGCAAAGAGGCCGATATGATATG
Organism: Lycium barbarum; assembly: GCF_019175385.1. Taxonomy (NCBI): domain Eukaryota; kingdom Viridiplantae; phylum Streptophyta; class Magnoliopsida; order Solanales; family Solanaceae; genus Lycium; species Lycium barbarum. The sequence continues at coordinate 18,006,608 of NC_083344.1, read as the reverse complement.
ATGGGATGCCATAGAGGCTTAACAGGCGTTATATACACACATATATATATATATATATATATATATATGTTTGACCTACATTGATAGGCATGAGCATGAATATTTTGCGCCCACAGAGATATTGTCAGTTATACAGATTCATGAAGATACATACACATACTAGTTCATACAAGAACATGAAGTTATTCATTTCAGCTTATGAGTTCAGATCTTATTCATGATTCTTACATATACATGTTGCTCTTATGCCATTCATACTCAGTACATTATCCGTACTGACTCCCCGTTGCTCGGGGGGCTGCATTCATGCCCGCAAGTTCAGGTAGACCGGCAGGTGGTCCAGCTTAGTAAGACTGCTATCCAGCAGTGGTCAGTCCGCTCTATTGATTCGGAGCTGCAGTACATTTTAGTATGCTAGTCTTTTTGAGATATACATGCATATGGGTATGACAGGGCCCTGTCCCGTGCTTTCTACATCTTTTATTCCAGTAGAGGTCAGTAGATAGTTGTAAGTATTAGTCCGATGATGTAGCCTTGTCGGCTTCTATTCTTTTGAGTGCAGTATATGTAGCAGCCTAGCTAGCTTGCACTGTTCTTTCAGCATGTTTATGTATATACAAATTGTACCGAGTTCAGGATGTCACCTATTTATGAGATCAGTTTAAGTCAATTGTGGGCCCTTGATGTTCAGTAAGGTTCAAATATGAGTGTAAGGGTGTTTGGTCGCTAGAGGTCAGACACTCGTCGCGACTCATCGGTTTGGGTCATCACAGAAGTGGTATCAGAGCAGTTCCGTCCTAGGGTTTTCTACAGACCGTGTCTAGTAGAGTCTTGTTTATGGGTGTGTTGTGCACCACACTTATAAACATGAGGCTATAGGACATATAGGAGGATGTCATTCTTTCTCTCTTAGATCGTGCGATAGAGCCATATTTTAAGCGTTCGCTTTCTCAATGATTTGTTCTGATTTCAGCGATGCCTCGCAAGAAAGCTACAGCTGCCCAGAAGGGCAATAGAACGACAGATGAGGCCACTAACTGCACTCGACAGGCTACGAGAGCTCAGGATGAGATTCAGAGTGAGGGGCCGTCTGAGACTTCGCATACCCCGCCTCCAGCACTTGCCCCAGTTCCTCAGTCGGATGCACCGGGCCAGGATGTGTGGGACGCTGTACAGTTATTTACCAGATTAGTAGACGCCCAGGCTGAGCGGCAGGGAATTGGTGTTGACCTGGCCGACAATACTGGTAGTTCGAGGGTTAAGACCTTCCTTGGGTTAGGTCCTTCAGAGTTTTCGGTCATAAAGCAAAATATGGAACCTCAGGCTTTCATTGATAGTATGTAGAGGAGCTTGAGGGTTATGCACGCGAATGAGGTCGATTCTATAGATTTGGCTTCGTATAGGCTTCGTGATATTACAGTACAGTAGTATCAGACGTGGGAGCTATCAAGGGGAGAGAATGCCTCTCTAGCGATTTGGCGAGAGTTTTCACATGCTTTTATTCGCCATTATTTACCACCAGAGGTCCGACGAGCCCGAGCAGATAGGTTTCTATGCATCGAGCAGGGCAGCATGAGTGTCCAGGAGTATTGTGTGTATTTTGATTCTATGGCTAGGTATGCCCCAGACATGGTTGCTGAGATAGAGAACAGAGTTCATCATTTTGTGGCAGGTCTAGGGACGCATTTGATAGATGCTTGTACGACTGCTGCATTACAACCGGGCATGGATATCTCCCATATACAGACATATGCACAGAATTTGGAGGACCACAAGAGTCAGCGGAGGACCGAACGTGACCGTGGCCGGGGCTATGGCAAGAAGGCCAGATCTTTAGAGACCGAGGGTGAGTCATGGGGAGAACAAAGACAGCAGTATCCTCGATATCCATTCCATTCCATTCGGTAGGGAGCGCACCTCCGTGATTTTCAGGTCCGAGGTTTGATCGGTCTTCTTATTCTAGAGCGGGCCAGAGTTCTAGAGAATCAGGCTCTCAGTACAGGCCAGAGTCAGGCCAAATGAGATCCCCTTTGCCGCGGTGTGCCCAGTGTGGCAAGTTACACGTAGGTTAGTGTCGGCTGGGATCAGATAGTTGTTATGCTTTGGCCAGCTAGGTCACAGGGTGCGACAGTGTCCGATGAGAGAAAGTGGAAGTATCCAGCTCGAGCGGTCCTCAGCACTGCGTATATGCACTAGCCGATAGACAGGATCGTAAGACGTTTCCTGATGTTGTTACATGTATATTATAAGTCTCCTCCAATGATATGTACACACTGATTGACCCAGGTTCCACTTTATCAAATGTTAGCCCTTTGTTGCTGACAAGTTTGGGATAGAACCCGAGTTGATTAAACCGTTTGAGGTATCTACGCCTATTGGTGATCCAGTTATAGCTAGGCGAGTATACCGCGGTTGTGTTTTTATAGTTTGTAACCGCCATACCGTAGCAGATCTGATTGAGTTAGATATGATTGATTTCGATGTTATTATGGGTATGGATTGGTTGGCTTCCTGCTATGCCAATGTTGATTGCAGAGCAAAGATAGTTCGATTTCAGTTCCCAGGCGAGCCAGACCTAGAGTGAAAGGGCAATGCTGCTTCGCCGAGGGGTAGGTTTATTTCCTACCTTAAGGCAAGGAAGATGATCAGAAAGGGGTATATTTATCTCCTGGTTCGGTTTCACGATGTGCAAGCAGAGTTGCCGACTCTTCAATCTGTTCCTGTGGTTAATGAGTTTTCAGAAATTTTTCCAGATGAGATTCCAAGAATTCCCCCATAGAGAGAGAGAGAGAGAGAGAGAGAGAGAGAGATTTTACCATTGATCTATTTTTAGATACTCAGCCAATATCTATTCCTCCTTATAGGATGGCACCTGCGGAGTTGAAATAATTGAAGGAGCAGTTGAAAGATTTGCTTAAGAAGGGCTTTATTAGGCCCATCACATTACCGTGGGGAGCACCGGTATTATTTATCAGAAAGAAGGATGGCTCTTTGCGAATATGTATTGATTATAGGAAATTGAATAAAGTGACTGTAAAGAATAAGTATCCGCTCCCGACGATCGATGATGTATTTGACCAGTTGCAAGGCGCTAAATGTTTCTCGAAGATAGACTTAAGATCAGGATACCACCAGGTTAGGGTGAAGGAGGAAGGCATTCCGAAGACGGCATTCCGGACTAGATATGGCCACTATGAGTTCCGTGTTATGTCGTTCGGGCTAACTAATGCTCCAACTGTATTCATGGGCTTGATGAATCGTGTATTCAGGCCCTTCTTAGATATGTTCGTGATCATGTTTATAGATGTTATTCTAGTTTATTTGTCTTCAGAAACTGATCATGTAGAACATCTACGAGCAGTGCTTGGAATTCTTCGAGGTAGAGAGTGGTATGCCAAGTTCTCCAAGTGTGAGCTCTGGTAGAACTCTGTGGCTTTTCTGTGTCACATTATTTCAGATGAAGGCATTAGAGTGGACACTCAAAAGATTGAGGCTATAAAGAATTGGCCAAGACCTACGACGCCAACGGATATACGTAGTTTCTTGGGCTTGGCAGGTTATTATAGAAGGTTTGTGGAAGGATTTTCTTCTCTTTCAGCCCTATTGACTAAACTGACCCAGAAATCAGCTATGTTTCAATGGACAGATGCTTGTGAGTAGAGTTTTCTGATATTGAAGGACAAGTTCACTTCAACACCCATTTTGACTCTTCTAGATGGAACAGACGGCTATGTGGTATATTGTGATGCTTCAGGTATTTGATTGGACTGTGTGTTAATGAAGCACGGTAAGGTTGTCGCTTATGCTTCTAGACAGTTGAAGCAGCACGAGAAGGATTATCTGGAGTTAGCTGCAGTGATTCATGCCTTAAAAATGTGGAGGCACTATTTATACGATGTCCATGTTGATATCTCTACTGATGATAAGAGTCTCCAGTAAATCTTTATGCAGAAGTACTTAAACTTACGTCAAAGGCAATGGATAGAGTTGCTAAAGGATTATGATGTTGACATTTTGTACCACCCTCGGAAAGATAATATGGCAGCCGATGCTCTTAGTCATAAATCCATGGGCATCCTGGCATATATGCAGCCAGAGAAGAAGGAAATAGTCTGAAGTTCGTCGATTAGCTAGTCTCGGAGTCCGATTAATAGACTTAGTCGATTCAGGAGTCACAGTTCAAAACACAGTGGTGTCGTCTTTGGCAGCAAAGATAAAGAAGCGTCAGTATGAGGATCCTGTTTTACCCCATTATTGAGACACAACACCTCAGAAAGAAAAGACACCATTTGTAATTACAGGAGATGGAGTACTCCGATATAGAGGTAGATTGTGCGTCCCTAATGTTGCAGGGCTTCGTCAGTAGGTTATGGGGGAAGCTCATTATTCTTGCTACTCTATTCATCCAGGCACAACAAAGATGTACCATGATCTCAAGAAAGTTTATTAGTGGGCTGGTATGCAAAGAGATATAGCAGAATTTGTAGCTCAATGTCTGAATTGTCAGCAAGTTAAGATAGAGCACCAGAAGCCCAGACTATGGAGATCCCGACATGGAAATGGGAGGTAATTAATACCTATCAAAACAACTTATGCAGCCGAGGATTATTCGAAGCTTTATCTCAAAGGAATTGTACGACTTCACGGTGTTCCTACAGCCATTATTTCAGATAGAGGAGCACAGCTCACAGCTAACTTCTGGAAGTCTTTTCAGAATAGATTGGGGACTCAGGTGAGTCTTTGTACTGCATTTCACCGGTAGACAGACGGACAGGCGGAGCGTACTATATAGACCCTTGAGGATATGCTTAGAGCTTGTGTACTTGATTTTCAAGGCAGTTGGGATGACCATTTTCCTCTTATCGAATTTGCCTACAATAACAATTATCATTCTAGTATCCAGATAGCTCTTTATGAAGCTTTATACGGGCGGAAATGTAGGTTGCCTATAGGATGGTTTGATGTTGGAGAAAATCAGCTAGTCGGCCTAGAATTGATACAGCAAGTAGTTGATAAGGTGAAATTCATTCAGGAAAGGTTGCTAACAGCTCAGATTCGACAGAAATCCTACGCAGATAATCGGTGACGCAAGTTAGAGTTTGAGGTAGGCGATTGGGTTTTGCTAAAAGCTTTATCTATGAAAGGAGTGATGAGGTTTGGTAAGAAGGGTAAGTTGATCCCTCGATATATTGGGCCATATAAGATCATTCGTACTGTGGGTAAGGTGGCATATGACCTAGAATTGCCTTCTGAGTTGGGGTCTGTACATTCGGTATTTCATGTGTCTATGCTTTGTAAATGCATCGAAGATCCTTCAAGAGTTGTACCAGTAGATGATATCTAGGTGACCGAGCAGTTATCATACGAAGAGGTTCCAGTTACTACATTGGACAGACAAGTCCGTCGGTTGCGAACCAAGGATGTAACTCCCGTTAAAGTTTTGTGGAGGAATAAGAATGTTGAGGAAGTGACTTAGGAAGTGGAAGAAGTAATGAAGATTAAGTACCCGCATTTGTTTCCAGCAATATAGGAGGTTCAGTCTGAGGCATCACTCCTCCAGGTATTATTTCATTTTCAGTTATCGTGATTGGTCGTGTAAGGCCATGGTATTATATGTTACAGTATGTGGTCCTGTGTGGCAGTATTTTGGGTTTCTGTGTGTAGGTTAGGTTGTATACTCACAAGGGAAACTCTGCCGAAATTTTTAAAACCCATGATTGTTTGAACATTCGAGGACGAATGTTCCTAAGGGGGGGGGGAGAATGTTACGCCTCTCGTTTTCCTAGTCGGGTATGCCTATGGAATAGAGACCCAAGCCCGATTTTTAGAGGTAGAAAGTGCCTTATCCCGTGTACAAAGGTACCAGCAGGTATTCCCGGCAATTTACGGGATTAAAAGTTGAACGAATCAAACTGATGCGATCTGAGCTGAATCTGAGAAATCTGCAGACACCAGTCATTGTCGACGGGTCGTTGACATGGTCAACAGACCGTCATTGTGCAGCAACAACAGGGTTCCGCAGCCCTGAAATCTGTAGGCCTAGGTCGACGGGTCGTCGACCCGCTCGTCAAACCGTACCGCTGGGACTTTTTAGTTCCAAGTATGAATATGTAGTTCACGACTCCATTTCTCATTTTATCTCTTCCAAGTCAGAGAAAAACCCTAGTATATTTACTCCCAACACTTTCTATCATGATAATGGTGTTTTGGTAAGATCCGAGCCCCGTGAACCCGAGCTTGTGAAGAAGAAGGTTGTTTCAAGGGTTTCTTCAAGGTTGTGAAGGTTAGGGAGTTGGAGTTGAAGTTGAACTTTGAAATCTTAGACCTCTCAAGATATGTAAATGATTTCTACCCTTGTTTTAAGTTAATTATCGAGAGTTTTAGTGGTTTTAAGTGAAGAGAGGATACTTATAGAAGTGGTAAGTTGATGAGGGGTAAGATAGTGATTTGGGGTTATTTTAAGAGATGATTGGGAATGGATTTAAATATATTTTGATATATATAAGTGTTTCATTGTTGTTGTGGGTATTGTGGTTGATGTTGGATCGAATGGGAAGTCGAAAGGTTATTGGGCTTACAAGGAAAATGTTGTCCATAATTCGTTAAGCTCTATATGTATCTAAAGATGGTTAGTAAGTGAGGTAAATAGTCTAATTAAGGCCTATGTTATCTTAATTGTAGACTTACAAGTTCGAGAGGTAGAAGTTGGACGATTGGATACACTTCAAGGTATGTTGAGGCTATTCTTTCTTTCTTTTGGCATGACCTTATGATATGAACCAACAAACGAGTAAGCGAGCTTCCATATTACTCTACTCTTAGAAGCATTAGGAGTACTTCATCGTTGATGTTCATGTGCCCCGTTTATGATTGTTCCTTCTGTTCATGGGTCCAGTTCTATGTATCAGGTTCTATGTATACAGTTTATTCACGCATTACATTCATTCATTTATATGCATATTGACCTGTGACCAAAAGGCGTTATATACGCAAGTATTATATGTATATGGGGTATGGGGAAATGAATAGGCGTTATATACGCATTATCACCTGATCAGCACCATGGTGATGATATGAGGATCGGGCTGCATGTACCATAGCAATGTATATGATGATGGCCGCAGAGAGGCCGATATGATATGATGGGAAGCCATAGAGGCTTGACAGGCGTTATATACGCATATATATATATATATATATATATATGACTTACATTAATAGGCATAAGCATGCATATTATGCGCCCACAGAGGCATTGTCAGTTATACAGATTCAGGCAGATACATACAGATACTAGTTCATACAAGAACATGCAAATAGTTATTTCAGCTTTTGAGTTCAGATCTTATTCATGATTCTTACATATACATGTTGCTCGTATGCCTTTCATACTCAGTACATTATCCGTACTAACTCCCCGTTGCTCGGGGGGCTGCGTTCATACCCGCAAGTTCAGGTGGTCCAGCTTAGTAAGACTTCTATCCAACAGTGGTCAGTGCGCTCCATTGATCCGGAGCTGCAGTATATTTTGGTATGCTATTCTTTTGAGATGTACATACATATGGGTATGACGGGGCCCTGTCCCGTCCTTTCTACATCTTTTATTCCAGTAGAGGTCTGTAGACAGTTGTATGTATTAGTCCGATGATGTAGCCTTGTTGGCTTCTATTCTTTTGAGTACAGTATATGTAGCAGCCTAGCTGGCTTGCACTGTTCCTTCAGCATGTTTATGTATATACAGGTTGTAAAGAGTTCACGATGTCACCTATTTATGAGATCAGTTTAAGTCACTTGTAGGCCCTTGATGTTCAGTAAGGTTTAGATATGAGTGTAGGGGTGTTTGGTCACTAGAGGTCAGACACTCGTCGCCACTCATCGGTTTGGGTCGTGACACCAAGCTTGTCACAACCAAAAACCAACCCTAGACGTGACCGGCATTCGACGTCTTGAACAACATCGCACGAACCTTAGGAATCAACACCGTCAAGCCTTTCTTCGAGAATCTTTCATTATTTAATTAAACAAGTCATAAATAGCTAAATAAATCGTGATCATAATTATGAAATAAAATTAGCGGAAATCTAATATAAATAAGTTATCATCAAATGTCGCAACACCTAATGAGTCAAGTAATGACTTTACAACTACCCCACATTATGAAACTTGTCTATGGATCTTCTAAGAAAAATAAACTTAGGACACAGCCTGAAACTACTAAGGAGTAATATTTGACACAATGAAAACCCACGAACAAGTGTGTGGGCTCACCAATAATCTGGAAAGCAGCAAGTACTCCTAATCCGCGAGATCTATCTGCACCTGCTATTCTTCATTACCTAACATACCATCATAAACAACAATGGTATGCCTGAGTACTGGGTACTAAGTAAGTGTCTCGGGGACAATAAGTAATATAACAAAATATGTATTTCTATAAGATCAGTGATACAAATTCATATGAAAAACAATTGGAAATCCAGAGATAAGAATAAACCAACAACTTCACAACCATCAATAGAGAAACCATAAATCGTTATATAAGTCAGTTCTAACTCATTATGCCATTAAGTACAATTCCAGTCTTTCCAGTTCGAGTTCAAAATTTTCAACAAGCCACTCACAGGAAAACGAGTTTATTGTTTTTGATAAGCCACTCATAGGCAAACAAGTTCATTATTATCAATAAGCCACTAACAAGTGAACAAGTTCATTATTATCAATAAGCCACTCATAGGCAACAAGATATGAAACAAGCCATTCACAGGCTAATCAAAGTATAACACATGTCAATACAGGCCCAAACAAGTGAAACGAAGGGATGACCACTTAAGGTTTCCCTAAACCGACATAGAACCACCACATCGGGGTTGTCACCCTTGAAGGCTATCCTTCCTCCCGAATAGCTAGGCAAAATCACATCGGGGCATGTAACCCTTGATGACCACTCTTCCTCCCGAATGTCTAGGCAAAACCACATCGAAGGTATGAACTCTCAATGACCACTCTTCCTCCTGAATGGCTAGGCAAATACCACGCCGGGGCGTGTAACCCACGATGACCACTCTTTCTCCCAAATGGCTAGGAAACCCCACTAGGATCCATAGTGACTACCCTTCCTCCTGAGTACCTAGGCCAAACACAAACAACGGAGAATCATAGCAAAACAGCCAATTCATAATCATAGCATAGAGCCGAATCTTAAAGCATGGCATGGAAGCCGAATCACAAGTCATATCATGATAGTCAATTTATTCATTAAGGGTCATGTTCATCATCCCATTATAGGGGTACATAAAGTCATTCAATTTTTAGATATCAAATTCACTTCTTTAAACAAGTTTCAAGTTCAACAAAAACTATTATAGAGCATTCCCACGAGATAGTCAAGCTTTTCAATGATCAAGTTTAAACATCCCTTATGGGGTAATTCGAAGTCAAACACCAAGCTTTATATCTCAATTTTTCAATCATCTGTTAGAGAGGAATACAATCATGACTATGTATATATAATACATAACAAACAAGGTTTAATGTGGGCTTTTCCCTCACGCATACAAACCACAATCAAGGAGTTCATAAAACCATTCGAAAGAGTATGTTCAAAAAGAGACATTCAAATCACCTTTACAGTCAAAAAGGATTTTAAAAGAGACATACTTTAAAAGATTTCAAAAGAGACATACCTCAAATCCCTCTAAAATGGTACCAACAGAATTTCCAAGGTTCAACAATCACTCTACAATAGGTTAATAATGACAAAGTTTAGAACTTCAACCAAATTCGAAGAGTTCTTACCCTTATCGCAAAACTAGGGCTTTTTTGTGCCCAAAAACTTATTCTTGCATCCCTCATGAATCACCAATGGATTGTAATTGTCTCTAATGACATACATTAGTCCCATCCTCTCAATAACCTCAGTAAGAATCATAGAACAAACCTTAAAGAAGTTTCCCAAAGTCTCCTTCAACTTCTCTTTCTTCGTTTTTCAAGAATCTATGGTTTGAAGGATGAACTAGTGTTAATTTGATGTTAGATTGATGAAGTAATGATGGGAACTGATCAAGAACTTAACTTATATGTTTTGGGGAAACCCTAGGGTTGTTTCCTCTCAAAAGGTCGGCCAAAACGAAGTAGGAATGAATATAACTAAGTTAGCCCTTTATCAAATTCGGGAAAAATCGCTTCAGGCATAAAATGGCTCAGGGCGCCGCGCACGCCTAATTTTTACACTGCACAGATGATGATCAGTAAAATGGGTATAACTACTAGCACAGAGCTCCATTGGAGCTGGGTGACCTACCGTTGGAAAGGTATTTCAAAGATCTACAATTTCATGAGGAAGTTTTCCCAAATTCCCAGCATATTTTCACGAAACTAGCTTAGAAGTCAGACCTACCGCAATTTAGACGAGTTTGAAAACTCTTACGAACTTCACTCATTGGTTTGACTTCAAAACGACTGATTATCACCCAAATTCATCCCGAATGGATTCATATAGTTAAAATATCATTTTATTACTAGATTTTACACATACATACCTAACTCGGGTTTACGGGATGTTACAGATAATTTACACTAAGATAAGTTTTTGAAATACTTATAAGGTCAAGATTAACTAATAGGTGAGCTAACGGAATTTGGACAGCATTTCCCCTATATAATCTACTTCCACCCAATTCCAAAACATCAATAACAACATCAACAATATCATAGCCAAGAGATTACATTCAAACTAAACTCAAATCAGTCCAGAACTTCCTTTCAAAATATGTCCATAGCCAATAACTAGACTCAACACCTTATGACATCTCTACCATGTTTTTCTTCACTTTAAGACTTGCTAAACCTCCAAATCAACTCAACATAAGAGATAGAATGAAGAACATACCTTATAACTTGAAGAACTTCAATCCACATAACTTGCTTCAACACGCAATTCACCACAACATCAAGTAGAAGCAAGAACAATCACCTTATATGAACTAGTTAAGGATTTAGAGCTTAATCTTCTCTTGTAATAGTTTGGGATGTTTATGGATGATTATCTGATTTGGTGAAATAATGAGCCCCAAGTCGTGGGTTTTGATTTATAAAAAAAAGGAAAATCTCCACCGCCTCATTTTTTACGCCCTAGTTTGACGGGCCATCAAACAGTTTTGTGGGCGTCAAATGGGGCATCAAATTGGCCACCAAGAATTGGCTCACTGTGACTATTTTGCGGTGGGGGTGTGGCATTTGATGGGGCGCAGAACTATTTTGCGGTCCATCAAATGGATCCGTCAAATTGCACTACCCGAGCAGTCTATCTTAAAACACCCACAACTTCCTATTCCGATATCGTATCGACGGTCGGTTTGTTGCGTTGAAAACGAGACTCAATGAACTTCAATTTGGATAGGTAATGCACACCACAACTCCTCATATTCTAGTAGATACATCTCCCTCTAGTTGGACCAAAGAAACCTGTCCAAAAATTTTGCCAAACTTTCCCAAAATTTTGACAAACCTAATTTCTTCGATTCGCTTGATCCCGAAACCTTTAGGTACTTACTTAACACTTGCTAAAGGTCTTCCTTAACCTTATAGTAGTTTCATGGACTGTTTGGGTTTACGTTAGTTTACTTACGACACGAACGACGCAAATTTACGAGGTGTAAGAAGAACACTGCTCCCGGATGTGTTGCTAGCTGTTTCAGGCATTGTTAGGTGCGTTTTTTCTTTTTGATAGAACAGCTCCAGACCCAACCGAGTCTTTTAATATTTTCTGCTTTGGATCAGGATGACACCATAATTGTCTATCCCCATAGACAACGCCAAACTGTTTTTCATATTTAACCAAAAATCAATTAGAGATTTGTTTGTATAGGGTTTAAAGACAAGTGAGACGTATCCAACCCCGAGAACTCTTTTTATGAGCCCAGTCCGGAGTAGTTTTGATCATGATAGAGTTTAACAACTAACCAAGATAATATGATAAGATTCAAACAACTAAAATGATAAGAAAGTGATGGTTTCGTATATATTCCTTAGAGAAAATGATAGCATTACAAATGGCGAGAGCAAGAGGATGAATGATGCATTGCTTCTATCTTAAGCTTCCTTAGTATAGGTGATGTGACATTTCTACCACCCTAACGTGTATGCTTGCAGCGGCGCTCTGATCGAGAACTGTTGACTTGACGCGGGTTGGTGAGAATGAAAAATAGCTAGACAGATCCCGTGGTCGTGACGGGTATCTGGTATCGTGATCGGGCCCGGATGCGCTTTTACCCCATATATTTTTCTCATTACCCTAAATTGCAAGTGCTAACACTCTATGAATATTCAATATTCATCTCATGTCATTTAATAGAGAGAGAGACTAGTAAAAGGATAGGCCATGACATAGATTCAACGAAGCTAAGTATTGTATTTCTCCACAAGCTCTTGCATAACTTGTTGAAATAAGGAAGCACAAATGCAAACAAATTTTTTGTTGAAATTGCTTCAAAATTAATGCTTTCTTAGATTGTAGATATTCTTAATTGGAGGATTATAAAATAATCAGAGATGAAAAGAGCTTGCATAACTTTTTCCACCTTAGTTTGCCAACCGTTGCGAAGTTACACATAAAGAGCAAGAAAAGTCAATTTCTTAGCTGCCTAAGTGTCAATCGTCAATGAAGATGCTGATAATTGTATATCTTTTCATCCTCTTTTTTTATTATATACCGTCCACAATTATTACATTAATTTTTTTGCACTGTGACATATAATTGAGAGCACCTACTTATTATGTTTTCGAATAAAAAGATTCGATGTTGCATCAGAAAAGACACAGATGTTTTTATTTATAATATTGGATCTTATCTACAGGATTAGTGCTTTTGCAGCTCCTTCTCTGTAAGCACCTAAGAAATGGTCTTTGGCTGCTATATTTTACCTTCAATTTATCCCTTTAAAAAACTTGACACGTCGACATTGAGGACCTTAAAAAAAAACCATGTGAACCAAAACTAATAGAATTAAATAGTAGCTAATATTTTCTTTTCTTATTATTCTTATGTTTGTTCAGAGTATGGTATATGAAGCCCTCAAGGTACCTTAGCACTAGAAATTAGCTTCTTACCCTATGAAATTTCCGACGGAGAAGAATTCTGACGATATTTTAAAAGGAATCCGCACGTAGATTAACAGATGCATATTATTAAAAAAAATTAAGCATATCCGACAGAAAATTTGTGCAAAATTTTGGCGCATAAAATGCCAAAAACATATAAATTTAACATCATTTTTCCAACGGACTCCATGGAAAATTTTGGGTTGTTGAATGGATGAAACCCGAAGTACAGAATTTTGTTTTTTTCTTTTTAACAAAATTTAGCTCAAACAAACACTTTTGGCAAATATCCTGAGTTGAGTTTGCCAACTTGGAAACTTGAAACAAACACTTACTTTTATAAGTGAAAAATTAATTGCAATATTACATATTAAAATGGATAGGCCAAAGTACATAACGGATAATGTAACACGCATTTGAGATTTAAGAAAAGACACATGGACAATATGGAAAAAGCAAAGAAAAAGAGCATGCTCATAGACCAGCAAGAGATGACATTTATATAATGCATGAAAGAAAGCTATACTACACAACTATACGCATTGCTTGCATGGCTGCCTCCTATTTACAAGGAAAATCGGTACAGTTGAATTTATGTACGTGGTCAAGGACACGTGAATCAATGTAACAAAAACTATGAAATAACGAGTAATAATTAACAAGACAAATGAAAGTAAAGTATATCTAGTTATGTAGCCTGGTAAGCTTTGAGATAGAGTCTCCGGGTGATGAATCACAATAACCTCCACGAATTAAGAAAGAAAGAGATAATGCTAAGAATAATATGAATACTTTGTATTGTTGTATAATGTTTTTCGATGCCTTACAATAGACTAAGTACCTCTATTTATACTAGAGCTATGTGGTACAAACTCCATGAATCGTGCCCCCTTAATTACTAATATTAATGTTGCAATAAAAGGTAATTAACGGTAATAAAGGCTAATAAAGGTTGGAGGAAACTTGGGGTCTTCTGTAACGTTTTTGTAACGGTCACATCTTAAATGACGTTTGACTGGTGAGTTGGCATGCTTCTCTGGACCTTTTGTTGTTTCTGCCTCCAGAAGGGGGTCACCAAATGACTTATCCGGAGCTTTGTATGATTTCCTGGAGCCCCTCGTTTGCTGACTCGAATCTGACTTGTCAGCATCGCCACATGTCATCGTTTAATATGTCCACTTGTTGTCTACAGATTTTTCCCTATGCAGATAGTCCCCCCACTTTCCGGTTACTCGCTGAGATAAGACCAGGAAGTGGAAGATTTTCTCCTTCTTGCCAGAAAGTCACGTAATCACCTTTGTGACCGCCTCATTAAAAAGCTTTCCAGAAAAACCCAATTGGGACAAACCGAGGGAAGGAAAAAAGAATGCAGTACTTAGGGATTCATATGATAACTCCGCCATTGGTTATTCTACCATCAACGACCAGTTGGTGCTGAAAAAGTACTGCCACCATAGAAAGCTTGATCTCGGGTTTTAGTGTTCATTTGAAACCCTTAGTCGTTGAGTTTTGACTCTTGGGCTTTTAGTTTTCCCTAAAACTTTTAGTCTTTGAATTTGACCCTTGGGTTTTTAGTTGTACTCAAAACTTTTAGTCTTCTGTGTTTTTAGTTTTTTCCCGAAACTATTTAGACTTAGAGTTTTGACTCTAGGGTTTTTAGTTATACCCGAAACTTTTATAACCTCGCAGCCATGGAGGTCGGGGATGTTAATGACCAGGAATTTAAATCTTCTGGTTCTGGTAAAGTCCGGAATAACATGTCTGGTTAACTTTACGATCGAAAATCAAAGCATCCATCTTTAGCCATTTGACTGGATGGCTTTATAAGAGAGGGCCCTTATGTTTTTGTGCTTATGAAGAGGACGTCTCCTGTCCATTTGGGCACAATTGTTCGAATTCGTACTTCTTATTTGCTTTTAAGCGTGAGCAAATTTAAGAATGATTTCGTGTCATTCAAATGTATACGAGAATGTTTAGAAGGTGCAAATTTTGCTTCATTCCATTCCTTGAACGTACACAATTGTTTACAACTTTGCATATACGACAGTTTATAGAAAATGAACTGAAATACATTGCAAGAAAATTATGGCCGGGCTGACATCTATTAGGTCTAGCCGGTTCCTGATTCTGGTTCCTTCTATTCTTCGGGGCTGATAGCTCCCATTTCTTTTCTCTATTCCGGAGCCAGTTCGGGTTATCTCCGGTATGATGCCTTTGGGCACAATGTTTTTTTTTTTTTGTCATTGTTCCGGATCCATCTTCAGATGCTTCCGCTACTTATTATTGTTTTTATGCTGCTTTGATGCGACAGTCTCCAATGTTCGTAGACATTACTGTTCTTCATCTAAGTTGTTTTCTGGTGACTCGCTCCGGAAACGCTCCTGCCTCCTGTCAACCTATGGTCCTAACAGGTATGGTTCACATCAGTGTGTGGAATGCCTCTAATCAAAGTTAAGTTGACCTTGATTCCAGGCCGCAAAAGATGTCGGTATATTTACCTGCTCATCTTCTACGCGAATCTTCGACGTATACCGATTGTGAACATCTTCCCAAATTTTCCTTGAGCTTTCGTGGAGCATCCAAACTCAGAGGGTTGAGACCCATAGTGAAAGCCTCAGCTTCCCATTCATTCGGAACTGCGGGAAACAACATTCTTTCCTTTTAAAATCGGGTGACAAAGTCACGGAGCAACTCAGTCTCCCGTTGCGTTATACGAAAGATGTCTGCCTTTCGCGTTCGCACCTTCCAGGCTCCAGCATGTGCTTTAATAAACAAATCTGTGAGCATAGCAAATGAATTAATAAAGTGTTCGAGACAAAGAGAATACCAAGTTAAAGTCCCTTTAGTCAATGACTCGCCATTCTTGATCAAGACCGATTCGATCTCATTCAGTTTTAGGTCATTTCCCTTGACAGCCATGGTGTAGGCCGTTATGTGCTCCTGTGGATTTGTCGTCCCGTTATACTTAGGGATGTCCGACATCTCAAATTTCTTCGAAATAAACTTTGGGGCAGCTTCTTGTTTGTAAGCTAACTGAGCGTACTTGTTTGCATCCGGACCCTCAAGGAACGGTGGAGCCCCCGAGATTTGATCCATACGGGCTTAAAGCTCCTTCGCGTTCTTTTATGCTTCCTTAGTGCTTTTGTTCACCTTATCAGTGATGTCTTTCATAAATTGCAAGACTTGTGCCAGGAATGAATCATTTATGACGGACTCGCTCCCAGATGCGTCTTCGCTCCCAACGGATCTACCCCCCTTTCGGTCTCCACTGGATGTATTGTTTTCGACAGGTGGTGTTGGAGGAGTCCCCTCGGGCCTTCTGACTCCGTTGCTTGGATTGCTAGAAAGTGCTGAGATAGTTTGCCTCATGAATTTCATCTCCTCCATCATTGACCGATGCTGCTCCCTCACAATCTGCATTGCTTCTTGGGGGGTTTCGTCAGTAGGCATTATTTCCTCCGCAAGCCATCGATTTAGACCGTTTTCTGGGCTAGTTTCTCCATCGTTGTTTCCGGGAGTGAGATGAGTTTGGTCATCAGTAGTGTTTGTCATATTTGAAATATATGTTCTAACAGAAAAGAGTTACGAGAACTAGTATAAGAAAGTGGGTCACAATGATACCACAATTGTCCTGGCCCCACAGTGGGCGCCAAACTGTTTACACGAAAAATCGCTACAATTGAATTTGTTTACGTAGTCAAGGACACGTGGATCAATGTAACCAAAATTATGAAATAGCAAGTAATAATTGACAAGACAAATGAAAGTAAAGTATAGCTAGTTATGTAGCCTGGTAAGCTTTGAGATAGAGTCTCCAGGTGGTGAATCACTATAACCTCCACGAATTAAGCAAGAAAGAGCGAATGCTAAGAATAATATGAATACTTTGTATTGTTGTATAATGTATTTCAATGCCTTACAATAGACTGAGTACCTCTATTTATACTAGAGCTATGGGGTACAAATTCCATGAATCGTGCTCCCTTAATTACCAATATTAATGTTGCAATAAAAGGTAATTAAGGGTAATAAAGCCTAATAAAGGCTAATAAAGGTTGGAGAAAACTTGACGTCTTGTGTAATGTTTCTGTAATGGTCACATCTTAAATGACGTTTGACCGGTGAGTTGGCATGCTTCTCCAAGCCTTTTGTAGTTTCTGCCTCCGAAAGGGGGTTACCAAATGACTTATCCAGAGCTTCGTATGATTTCCCGGAGCCCCTCGCTTGCTGACTCGAATCTAACTTGTCACCATCGCCACGTGTCATCTTTTAATACGTCCACTTGGTGTCTATGGATTTTGCCCTATACACCTCCACCAATGGGTTTTACACAATTTTATAAATTTGATATCCTTGGTATAACAGATGCTATCACACATACAATCAAAGACGATTCCTTTTTCACCTTTTTATATGATTAAAATAGGTTAACATATTACATATGCAGTATGCTGATAGGCATACACTACATGACCTATCTTTTTCGTACACAAAGGTGGAATGTAACAAAGAAGTACTAGTGTTCAATGATAATTATAAAAATAATCTCTTGTAACTTATATTGTATTTCGAAACTCGCCCCTACCCACCAAAGAAAAAAAATGAAAAAAAAAAAAAGAGGAAGAACGTATATTTATATTGTGAAAATTTCATGAGGTGGGTGTACATAGATCAGGTTCGTTCTGGTTCTCAATTAACAAGCCAGATCAATTGTGTCGTGTTTTTAAATTTATAAATCAAATAAAATGAGCAAAAGTCGAGGTTTTCAATCTTGGTTTTTCTCGAATTTTTCGGTTTTCACAGTTTTTCGGATTTTCGCCCGGGAAAGTCTTATAGCACAAAACATATAACTTGTGCTCCAGTATTTCTTTAGTTCTAATAGGATACAACTATATAAGGTGTTTTCCAAGAAAATAACACAAAATAATGCGTGATGAGGGCATTATACTAAAATATTTAACAATTAAGATTATGAAATCACATAAAATAAATATTGCTAATTAATAGTAAGTCATAATGAAAATAAGCATAATCTAAAAGTTCTAGGTCATGCAA
Source organism: Lycium barbarum (assembly GCF_019175385.1). Lineage (NCBI taxonomy): Eukaryota > Viridiplantae > Streptophyta > Magnoliopsida > Solanales > Solanaceae > Lycium > Lycium barbarum. The sequence continues at coordinate 17,988,455 of NC_083344.1, read as the reverse complement.
AAATAAGTACGACTAATAAGCACCACTATATGACAAAATACTAAAGAAAAAAATAAAACCCCGTTATACATTTTCACTATCTAAACCAATACAAAACTAAAAGAATAGATATTTAACACTATTGACATTCGTAGTGTTGAATATAATTTCATTTTGTTAATATTAGTATTGATCTCGTTTTGATTTGAGCGTTATTTGAATTAGTACTAACATTTATGACCTATAAAACATTTTAGACCATTCAAAAAATTTAAATCTAAGCCTGAAATAATTCATTAAAAGGCAAAAACTATGAAAGTTTTTAAGAAATATTTATAAATTATATTACAATAAATATTTTTATGTATAAAATAGTTTTAAAACTTCTTACATGTAATGTCGGGTTGATTTGGCTTCAGTTTGAAATTGTTTAGTTAAAATCAAATCAAATTAATTATGGTCAATTTTTTTTTAATACCAAACCAAATCAAACCGAACCATAGTTGAGTTTTTTTTTTCCGGTTGGACTTGAATTATCGGTTTGGTGTGTATTATTGCTGTTTTTTACACGCCTATTCATCAGTACAACCGTTGTTTCTAAAGGATCATCCGCAATTAAAAAGAGAAAAACCTTTATTGTCCTAAATTAATTAGAAGTGTTTAATCTCTTGAGGACATTTAGACTTCAGTTTGATTGCCACAATGTAGAAAACCTATAATTATTTACGAATTAGTTGGAGGAATATATCCTTGAAGTCTTCATGCATTTGGGAGGACCAACATTAATAGAGGTTATACATGCAGGCTAATTAATTATGTATGCCACAAATCCACAATATCCACACATGTCAAGGTTGTTAGAAGTTGAGGGTGATTATGACAGGATGTTTTAATAAGACAAAATGTAATTCATGTATGTTAAACTTAAAGAAAAAGTCTTCAAGCTTTTGGCCAAATTACTAGTCACAAATTGTACTAAAAAGACTATTTTATTTATTAATATTATATTAATCAATTCGGAGCTTACTTAGAGCCTATTTGGATGAGCTTATTTTAAGTAGCTTATAAGCTGCAAACAGCTTATAAGTAGCTTATAAGCTGTTTTCAGCTTATAAGCTGCTTTGGATTAGTTAAGTCAAACGGGCCCAATTATTTTTAGAGCTTATTTTAAGCACAAAATGACTTTAAGCTGGCCAGCCAAACACTTAAAAAAACTGAAAACAACTTATAAGCAACTTATAAGCCAATCCAAACAGGCTCTTAATTTCGTATTTAAACTATGTCATCCACTAAGATTTTTCTACGTTGAATAATGCAAAAGCTAATTAATAGGAAAGATTTTTCAAATCTTGTTTCCTTGACTTAAATTTGTCCATTGTTTAACTCAACTAAGCATTGGAGGAAAAAAAATTCTGATAACAACTGAAATACATATTACTGGTGCAATTTCTTTTGGCTTGTATAGTTGTATACCGTTCATCATACTTTTCCTTTAAATGGATTGTCACACCCCTTTTTTATGAAAAATAAATATATTATATTAAATTCAAGTTTATATTTATTAGAAGGGTTTTTTCAATTGAAATGACATTTTGAAAAGGGATTATTTATTTATTCAGAGTCGCCACTTAGAATTGAGTTTTGGTATTCCAAGTCACCTTATGAATCTCTAATCAAAAGGAAATCACTCTATTTTTATTGGTCTACGAAAACAAAGATCGGGTAAGGAATTTTATGAGTCCGTGGCATTTTGCACCCTTAATGTGTGCTCTTTTTTTTAACTTGCACCCTATTCTATTTTTTTTTATGATTTAAACCCCAATCTCTTTATTTCCTTGCAAAACAATAAATTCACCCTTTTTATAAATTTACCATGAGGGCAAAATAGGAATACAAATAATATATCTTTTTTTCCTTCAATTTATTTATTTTATTAGAACTGCAACAACAATAAATTTTATTTTCAAAGCTCTTTTTTTTTATTTTTTTTTATTTTAAGTGATATTTCTCTATCAATAGTTGCTAAACACTTGGAGTTCTTATTGTTACAAGTTTGTCGTTTTTCCTTTATAAATTAGTAGTAATTAAATTATAAAGGAAAAACGACAAACTTGTAACAATAAGAACTCCAAATGTTTAGCAACTATTGATAGAGAAATATCACTTAAAATAAAAAAATAAAAAAAGAGCTTTGAAAATAAAATTTATTGTTGTTGCAGTTCTAATAAAATAAATAAATTGACGGAAAAAAAGATATATTATTTGTATTCCTATTTTGCCCTCATGGTAAATTTATAAAAAGGGTGAATTTATTGTTTTGCAAGGAAATAAAGAGATTGGGGTTTAAATCATAAAAAAAAATAGGATAGGGTGCAAGTTGAAAAAAAGAGCACACATTAAGGGTGCAAAATGCCACGGACCCGAATTTTATTGACCCTGGAGAAGGTATTAGGCATTCCCTGAGTCCCGTGGTTCTAGCACGGTCTCTTTTATTGACTAATATTAGGCAATTATTTATGGATAAAATGTATTTATTAGCTATGCTTATGGTTCGCTTAAATATTGTTGAACTTTTTATTAGTCTTAACTAAGACCCGTAGTTGCGACCTCAATCTCTGACATACACCAGCCAAGACACGTAAACTCGAACTTTAGCTTGCGTATCGCATCTAGAATTTTGAGCCTGTTCGCGTAAAATATGCCAAATATAAAACAAAAAAAAGGTATCCACACTAAAGATTAAATCATCTATATGTGCCACTCATGTGGTCCATTTCAATTGAATAGTAAAAACAGCAAACATCAATTAATCTCAATAAAGTTTCAACAGGCCACTTCAATTCAATTAATGGAGAGTATTTTAAATATGATTTTAGTCCACTAGGAGATAAGAATATCCATGCTAATACTGACTTTAAACTAACTTTAAAGGAACGAACTTCAAACTCAACAAATCCTTTTGATTTTTATATTTAATCCAAGCTTAATCTTTCACCAGAACCACACTACAGTTTTTTTTTTTTTTTGGCGAGTTAAATCATAAACATATCATTTTATCCATTCATGCACATTACAAAGAATAGCGGAACATATTCATAATGAGTCATACAGCAGAAAATTTCTCACTAAACAAAATCTATTCAACCTATTGTGTAAATTAAACAATACATCAAGAAGTCAATATAAAAATTGATTCTGACCAATACGAACATAGAGAAAAGTAGCAATTGAGTCAAACAAAAGCACATATTAATTGCTAAATTGGATAAGAAAGAATAGTTTTTTTTTTTCACGAACTCAATAAGTAAGAATCATATATACATGTGCATAATGTCTTCAAGCAAATCAGGTGAAAACTTTCCTATTAATTTTTGAAATAATTTTTTGCACCCAAAAGACAAAATCAAATCCATCTCATAGCATGAAAGTTGATTATTATTATACAGACATGGAAATCATTTAATTAAAAATAAGGAAGTAAAAGATGGATCTTAAATATGCAAGAAGTAACCACAGATTTTACCAACTTTACTCTAAATTTAACGATGCAAGGATCTGAACATACTTTATATTATGACGTCAAAGAACAATAACCAATTAGACACATAAGGCATCTTAACAACTTCGTAACAATGGAATCAATTCTCATATAATCATGACATTAAACTATACAAAGAAGATTGCGTGTTACCTTTGCGTAAATATCTCGCTGAAAAATAATAATACGAAGCTACAATATTCTACCGATTTCCCAGTTAATAACGACTAACTTCAAGTCCACGAACTGGAAACCGCGAACGGAAACCTCGAACTCGAACTTTAAAGAAAACCTTTTTTTTTTGTGTGCGTGTTTGCTGTTTTGATGTTTCTGTGTGTTGTGTGATTTTTTCTACGTTCTGTTGTGTTACATATAGTGGTGTGTCCACGCTTTGTGTTGAAGAGATTGTGATGGACTAGGAGTTTTAGGATAACTAGTTTATAGTTTGTAAAGGGGAAGGAGACTTGTTTAGGATTAGCATGGGAAAGGTTTGGGTAGATTAGGATTGGTTTTAAAAGGAGAACGTAAGGAAGAGGGAGTGTTAGGGATTTGATTTGTCGAGAAATTATAGGAGTTGAGGAATTGGTTTTAGGATTAGTTGAAGGGAAACTGTCGTGAAAGAGAGGAGTTTTGGGATGAACGGGGTTTTAGGCTAGTTATTTTAGGAAAAAACCTTTTTTTTTTTTTTTTTGTATTTTTTTGATTTCCTATTTTTCCCTTTTTGGTTATTTTGTTTATTTTCTTTTTTCATAAAATATAATGATAAAAATATTACTTAATTATTTTTAGACTAATAAAATATAGAAAAGTTAAATAGCTTGTCCTAAATAAAATCTAACTATGAAAACCATAAAAAAAACACTAGCTTTTTTATTAAAACCTAAATCAGAAGGAAACATATTTTTTGTAAATTTTCTTTTTCTTTTGAAAAATAAAGACAAATTTTTTCCTAAAATGTAACTCTATTTTTGTAGCTTTCGATCTTTAAATGTAAGACTTCCTAAAAAATGAGATAAAAAATTAAAATATCTAACTAAACTTAAAAGAAATATTTAAACGCTAAAAATGGTGTAAAAACTTATGTTCGGTCAAAAATTAGGTGTTCACAGAATGTCCCTCTTTGCTTGGAAACATGAAGAGTTTTCAGGCAAAGAAGTGAACACTGTGATTGATTTTTGACCTGATCATTATTTGAATGGCGAAAAGATATAAAAGAAAAGGATGTGATCGAGTCCTGGTTTTGGGCAGCCTACATGTCCCGGGTTATAAGGGAATCCAGTCATGTGTAGTTCAAGTAGGTGGAAGGATGGAAGAATGAGTTGGAGAATCGAGTGAGGTCCCGTCGAGGTTTCGGTTTGTGGCTCCTGTTATTACATAAAAAGAATGAAAAATACAATAAATGATGAAAGGAAATACAAGGTCCTATTTACTCTACTTGTCTTGAACCTTCCTTTAGACCTTCACTTGGATCTTCAGTTATCACCTCACCTTCTTTCGGTGGGTACCTTGATCTCAAAGTATGATCTTGAAGTTAGAATTCGAGACTTCAACTTGCAACTTGGAATGAGTTGTTGATGCTCTTCCGAATAATAGTTCGTAGAATATTCTTGGATGCTTGTTTCTTGATTAGAAGTTGAGAAGATGTATCTTGAGACGTTGGGCCGCCTTATGTGTCAAAGCTAACTCTAGCTGCCTTCGAGATTTGAACATTCTTCTTTCTCTGACCAAATATGAAACTTCATTCTTGAATATCAATTTTGTGCTTGCGGGCCAACCTGCAAGCCATCAAAGACAAACAAAAACGAACAAAATTTTTCTGCCCTAGTTTGTACTAGGAAAATTTTGTAAGTGTTAGCAAAATCATAAACCAGTTGGGACTATATTTCGAGGTAGTAAACTTGAAATTTAAAAACATGACTTTATTTGGAGGTAGTCGACCTGAAAGCATGACTATATTCTAAGGGTAGTCAACCTAAAATTTAAAAATATGTCTGTATTTGCAAGCAGCCAACCTAAAATTAAAAAACTATGACTGTATTTGGAGGTAGTCAACTTGAAATTTAAAACATGACTATGTTTGGAGGTAGTCAACCTAAAATTTAAAAATATGACTTTATTGTGAGGCAGTCAACCTAAAAATATGATTTTATTTGGAGGTAGTCAACCTGAAATTTAAAAACATGACTTTATTCTGAGGTAGTCAACCTATGAAAATATGACTTTACTCAGAGGTAGTCGACCTAAAATTTAAATACATGACTGTATTCTAAGGTAGTCAACCTGAAAATATGACTTTATTTGGAGGTAGTCAACCTGAAATTTAAAAACATGACTTTATTCTAAGGTAGTCAACCTATGAAAATATGACTTTATTCGGAGGTACTCAACCTGAAATTTAAATATGTGACTGTATTCTGAGGTAGTCAACCTGAAAATATGACTTTATTTGGAGGTAGACAACCTGAACTTTAAATACGTGACTGTATTCTGAGGTAGTCAACCTATGAAAATATGACTTTATTCGGAGGTAGTTAACCTGAAGTTTAAATACGTGACTGTATTCTGAGGTAGTCGACCTGAAAATATAACTTTATTTGGAGGTAGTTAACCTAAAATTTAAATACGTGACTGTATTCTGAGGTAGTCAACCTATGAAAATATGGGAAAAGCAGGGATTTTTATTCCTTAAAATGCAACCAGGGAATGTCGTACCCTGTGAAGGCAGGAAAAGAAATAGGGGTTTTTGTTCCCTAAAATGCAACCAAGGAATGTCGTACCCTGTGAAGACATGAAAAGAAATAGGGGTTTTTGTTCCCTAAAATGCAACCAGGGGATGTTGTACCCTTTGAAGTCATGAAAAAAAAAAGTAGGGGTTTTTGTTCCCTAAAATGCAACCAAGGATTGTTGTACCCTGTGAAGTCATGAAAATAAGTAGGGGTTTTAGTTCCCTAAAATGAAACCAGGGGATGTTGTACCCTTTGAAGTCATGAAAAAAAAAGTAGGGGTTTTTGTTCCCTAAAATGCAACCAAGGATTGTTATACCCTGTGAAGTCATGAAAAAAAAATAGGGGTTTTAGTTCCCTAAAATGCAACCAGGGGATGTTGTACCCTGTGACGGCATGAAAAAAGGTAGGTGTTTTAGTTCCCTAAAATGCAACTAGGGGATGTTGTACCCTGTGAAAGCATGAAAAAAGGTAAGGGTTTTAGTTCCCTAAAATGCAACCAGGGGATGTTGTACTCTGTGAAGTCATGAAAAAAGGTAGGGGTTTTAGTTCCCTAAAATGCAACCAGGGATTGTTGTACCCTGTGAAGTCATGATATAAGATTTAGGGGTTTTAGTTCCCTAAAATGCAACCAGGGATTGTTGTACCCTGTGAAGTCATGAAATAAGATTTAGGGGTTTTCGTTCCCTAAAATTCAACCAATAATAACATGTTTATATGCATATCAAAGGAAAAACAAAAATTTGAGAACTTTACTTTATGGCGTTCATTTTTTTTTAAGAACTGTTTTGCTAAATTTCTTTGCCCCTGTTTTCAACAAAGAAAAATTTGTTAGTCTTAAAATAGTGGTCGGTTTGTGGCCTTCACTCGCTGTGGAAATTGTCTTAGAGCTCATCCCACTTTAATAAAAACGAGGCTTATAGTGATCGACCAAATTTCATAGAAACTATGATCGACCAAATTGCTTAGAAACTATCTTTGCTTGCGAGAGGTCATGATCTTTCAATGTCCACCTTGACTGTTTTGTACCCAGTATTATTTTGCGTATGCGGTGTAACCGATCTTATTGTTAGAGCAAATTTTTGTTGTGATGATCCTTCCCCCTAGTACCTCAAAATAATGCTTTGCTTTTCGGGCAGTTCACTTTCTTGGATAGATCACAAATGACATTATGCCATTGCCGATGCGGTGCGTGCCTAATAGTCTTTGCTCTGTATCACTAGGAAACTGTAGTCAATTTTGCAGCCTTTTCTTTGCTCTTGAATTTGGCACAAGATTATACTGAAAGGGACTCAAAGAACATACTAGAGATAAGAAAATGACAAAAAATAAAAGGAGTTATGTTTAAACAAAAAGGTGTCCCTTTTGGGGAAAAGGGGAAGAGGCTTATCTGGAGGCATATGCCGACTTCAATGAATCATGACATGTATTTTGGACTAGACGCATTGATGAAAGATGAAGTATATCATGAAATTCAAGAAAATCCAGAAACACAAGACTGAAATTCAAGAAAAAGAAAAGTCCAAGAAGCTCAAGTTTGAAGATTATTTCCCATTCTTGTTTCTTGAATCCTTTTCTAAATAGGTTTCTTGTTTCTTGATTTATATCATAGCAGGATTTAATTTCCTATCATTAGTAGGATCTTTATCCTAGTTCTAGTAGGATTCTAGTTTTCTTTATTCTTTTCCTTGTAGAATAGGGATTCTACTTTCCTTGGTTTTAGTTATTTCCTTTCTAGAGTATAATAGGGATTTGTAGACATAAAAGAAGAGACCCTAGACCTATATAAAGGATTCTCATGACTTGTAAATATACTATTCACGTTTTTAGCATAAACCTAAGTTTTGTAATAGAGTTGTTTTCTCTATTTCTTGTTCTTTATCCTTGTTTTTGGTTCCAAGCAAGGTGGTAATAGTCTTTATCTTGTTTTCAATAGCGTGTGGTGTTTCTTTATCACGTAAGTTGATTTCAAGTGGTGACTTAGGAACTTTATTTGTTCTTGATCATTCAAGAACGCGTTTCTTGATTAAAATTCGTTCTAGTCATATCCAGAACCCTAATTTTCTTTCCATCATTCCGCCTTCAATACTTACTTGATTTAAACCATTCAATAGTTATTTTTATAGTTCAAATCGTCATCTTTCTCCTCGTCTTGAAATCACATAATTTCGAGCAGTATAGCCTGATTTACGTCCGGTTGTTGAATTCTGCCCATCAATCGCTTCAAGAATAAGATCCTGGTCGATTGGTTCTTTGTTAACTCGAAGAATCACATCAATTTGGTATCAGAGCACAGTTGAGGAGTAGGATGAGTATGCAACCAAGAGGAGGACGTTTGGTTCAAGAAGATGAAAAATTATGGAAAAGGGAATCTCTTTTCCGCACTAGATGTACCTCCCATGATAAGGTATGTTCGGTAATCACTGATAAAGGAAGTCATGTTAATGTTGTTTCTGAAGAGATGGTTTCTAAAATTGGCTTGTCAACAAAACCTCATCCATATCCTTATAGCATAAAATTTGAGAATGATGATGGTGGTTTAGAGATAACTCGTCAATGCCTAGTTTCTTTTTCTATTGGCAAAATATATAAAGACGTTGTTTGGTGTGATGTAACAAAGATGGATGCTTGCCACTTATTACTTGGACGACCATGGGTGTACGATAGGTGTGCTAAATATGATGAATATCGTAATACCTACTCTTTTACAAAGGATGGACAAAGAATTAAATTGGTTCCCATGAATCAAGAAGATGTTGCTAAAAACTCCAAGAATGTTGATGATTCTTTTGTGACCAAATTACAAATCATTGGTCCCGTAAATATGGAACAGCAAACGGAGGAGTAGAATGTATTGGATCCACAAGTGGAGGATTTACCTCCAAAGTTTGATGAGGATCCATTGGAGCATCCAAATATTTGTGAGATTGAGTTTCCACAAAGGGATTTCAAAAAGAATACAGATTTTGTTTCTTACTCCACACCAACCAAAGTAACGGATTGCATAGGACCAATAGTCTATGAAGATATGGAAGAGAAAGAGAATAAGTTGTTGAAAAAGGAGTTTATGAACGAGAGTTTAATTTATTATCTAATTCGAGCAAGATTTATTCCTCAAAAGGTTGAATCTTTGCAAGAAAGTGTAGATTTAATATCTCTCAATTTCATTGAGGTTAATGGCTATAATCATGTCAAATATGAGAGCATCAAAATCATCAAGGAGCTCATAAGAAGACATGATTTATTCTCTAACCCTGATCCAAAGGTACATCAATTTGATTTATTTAATGGTTTTTGTGGCACTAACTCATATTTTGCATGCAAATACCACATCGACACGAGAGTGTTCAAGATTCATGAAGATCAAAACGAAATAAGTTGTGATCATGGTTTACACATTGAAGATCAGTTTAAGATGCTACGTTTAAGAAATCATGGTATAAAGTTACTACTACTAAGGAAGTGGGATTTAGTTCGGCCATATGTAAAGACTCCTTTCAACATGATGAAACTCTATGACAAACTAGAAAAATGCAACTTAAAGCCTAGTGGTTAGGGTTGTTCCAAGTTTTTTTTTTTTTGCTAATCTTTCACCATTTATGGAGCATTTAGACTCGAGGACGAGTATTTCTCAACAAGGGGAGAATGATGAAAGATGAAGAATATCAAGAAATTCAAGAAAATCCAGAAACACAAGACTGAAACTCAAGAAAAAGAAAAGTCCAAGAAGCTCAAGTTTGAAGATTATTTCCCATTCTTGTTTCTTGAATCCTTTTCTAAATAGGTTTCTTGTTTCTTGATTTATATCATAGTAGGATTTAATTTCCTATCATTAGTAGGATCTTTATCCTAGTTCTAGTAGGATTCTAGTTTTCTTTATTCTTTTCCTTGTAGAATAGGGATTTTACTTTCCTTATTTTTAGTTATTTCCTTTCTAGAGTATAATAGGGATTTGTAGACTTAAAAGAAGAGACCCTAGACCTATATAAAGGATTCTCATGACTTGTAAATATACTATTCACGTTTTTAGCATAAACCTAAGTTTTGTAATAGAGTTGTTTTCTCTATTTCTTGTTCTTTATCCTTGTTTTTGGTTCCAAGCAAGGTGGTGATAGTCTTTATCTTGTTTTCCATAGCGTGTGGTGTTTCTTTATCACGTAAGTTGATTTCAAGTGGTGACTTAGGAACTTTATTTGTTCTTGATCATTCAAGAACGCGTTTCTTGATTAAAATTCGTTCTAGTCATATCCAGAACCCTAATTTTCTTTCCATCATTTCGCCTTCAATGCTTACTTGATTTAAACCATTCAATAGTTATTTTTATAGTTCAAATCGTCATCTTTCTCCTCGTCTTGAAATCACATAATTTCGAGAAGTATAGCCCGATTTACGTCCGTTTGTTGAAGTCTGCCCATCAATCGCTTCAAGAATAAGATCCTGGTCGATTGGTTCTTTGTTAACTCGAAGAATCACATCAATTTGGTATCAGAGCACAGTTGAGGAGTAGGATGAGTATGCAACCAAGAGGAGGACGTTTGGTTCAAGAAGATGAAAAATTATGGAAAAAGGAATCTCTTTTCCGCACTAAGTACCTCCCATGATAAGGTATGTTCGGTAATCACTGATAAAGGAAGTCATGTTAATGTTGTTTCTGAAGAGATGGTTTCTAAAATTGGCTTGTCAACAAAACCTGATCCATATCCTTATAGCATCAAATTTGAGAATGATGTTGGTGGTTTAGAGATAACTCGTCAATGCCTAGTTTCTTTTTCTATTGACAAAATATATAAAGACGTTGTTTGGTGTGATGTAACAAAGATGGATGCTGGCCACTTATTACTTGGACGACCATGGGTGTACGATAGGTGTGCTAAATATGATGAATAACGTAATACCTACTCTTTTACAAAGGATGGACGAAGAATTAAATTGGTTCCCTTGAATCAAGAAGATGTTGCTAAAAACTCCAAGAATGTTGATGATTCTTTTGTGACCAAATTACAAATCATTGGTCCCATAAATATGGAACAGCAAACGGAGGAGGAGAATGTATTGGATCCACAAGTGGAGGATTTACCTCCAAAGTTTGATGAGGATCCATTGGAGCATCCAAATATATGTGATATTGAGTTTCCACAAAGGGATTTCAAAAAGAATACAGATTTTGTTTCTTACTCCACACCAACCAAAGTAACGGATTGCATAGGACCAATAGTCTATGAAGATTTGGAAGAGAAAGAGAATAAGTTGTTGAAAAAGGAGTTTATGAACGAGAGTTTAATTTATTATCTAATTCGAGCAAGATTTATTCCTCAAAAGGTTGAATCTTTGCAAGAAAGTGTAGATTTAATATCTCTCAATTTCATTGAGGTTAATGGCTATAATCATGTCAAATATGAGAGCATCAAAATCATCAAGGAGCTCATAAGAAGACATGATTTATTCTCTAACCCTGATCCAAAGGTACAGGAATTTGATTTATTTAATGGTTTTTGTGGCACTAACTCATATTTTGCATGCAAATACCACATCGACACGAGAGTGTTCAAGATTCATGAAGATCAAAACAAAATAAGTTGTGATCATGGTTTACACATTGAAGATCAGTTTAAGATGCTACGTTTAAGAAATCATGGTATAAAGTTACTACTACTAAAGAAGTGGGATTTAGTTCGGCCATATGTAAAGACTCCTTTCAACATGATGAAACTCTATGACAAACTAGAAAAATGCAACTTAAAGCCTGGTGGTATAGATTGTTCCAAGTTTTTTTTTTTGCTAATCTTTCACCATTTATGGAGCATTTAGACTCGAGGACGAGTATTTCTCAACAAGGGGAGAATGATGAAAGATGAAGAATATCAAGAAATTCAAGAAAATCCAGAAACACAAGACTGAAACTCAAGAAAAAGAAAAGTCCAAGAAGCTCAAGTTTGAAGATTATTTCCCATTCTTGTTTCTTGAATCCTTTTCTAAATAGGTTTCTTGTTTCTTGATTTATATCATAGTAGGATTTAATTTCCTATCATTAGTAGGATCTTTATCCTAGTTCTAGTAGGATTCTAGTTTTCTTTATTCTTTTCCTTGTAGAATAGGGATTTTACTTTCCTTGTTTTTAGTTATTTCCTTTCTAGAGTATAATAGGGATTTGTAGACTTAAAAGAAGAGACCCTAGACCTATATAAAGGATTCTCATGACTTGTAAATATACTATTCACGTTTTTAGCATAAACCTAAGTTTTGTAATAGAGTTGTTTTCTCTATTTCTTGTTCTTTATCCTTGTTTTTGGTTCCAAGCAAGGTGGTGATAGTCTTTATCTTGTTTTCCATAGCGTGTGGTGTTTATTTATCACGTAAGTTGATTTCAAGTGGTGACTTAGGAATTTTATTTGATCTTGATCATTCAAGAACGCGTTTCTTGATTAAAATTCGTTCTAGTCATATCCAGAACCCTAATTTTCTTTCCATCATTTCGCCTTCAATACTTACTTGATTTAAACCATTCAATAGTTATTTTTATAGTTCAAATCGTCATCTTTCTCCTCGTCTTGAAATCACATAATTTCGAGAAGTATAGCCCGATTTACGTCCGTTTGTTGAAGTCTGCCCATCAATCGCTTCAAGAATAAGATCCTAGTCTATTGGTTCTTTGTTAACTCGAAGAATTACCTCAATTTGGTATCAGAGATGTTGAGTAGTAGGATGAGTATGCAACCAAGAGGAGGACGTTTGGTTCAAGAAGATGAAACATTATGGAAAAAGGAATCTCTTTTCCGCACTAAGTACCTCCCATGATAAGGTATGTTCGGTAATCACTGATAAAGGAAGTCACGTTAATGTTGTTTCTGAAGAGATGGTTTCTAAAATTGGCTTGTCAACAAAACCTGATCCATATCCTTATAGCATCAAATTTGAGAATGATCTTGGTGGTTTAGAGATAACTCGTCAATGCCTAGTTTCTTTTTCTATTGACAAAATATATAAAGACGTTGTTTGGTGTGATGTAACAAAGATGGATGCTTGCCACTTATTACTTGGACGACCATGGGTGTACGATAGGTGTGCTAAATATGATGAATATCGTAATACCTACTCTTTTACAAAGGATGGACGAAGAATTAAATTGGTTCCCTTGAATCAAGAAGATGTTGCTAAAAACTCCAAGAATGTTGATGATTCTTTTGTGACCAAATTACAAATCGTTGGTCCCATAAATATAGAACAGCAAACGGAGGAGGAGAATGTATTGGATCCACAAGTGGAGGATTTACCTCCAAAGTTTGATGAGGATCCATTGGAGCATCCAAATATTTGTGAGATTGAGTTTCGACAAAGGGATTTCAAAAAGAATACAGATTTTGTTTCTTACTCCACACCAACCAAAGTAACGGATTGCATAGGACCAATAGTCTATGAAGATTTGGAAGAGAAAGAGAATAAGTTGTTGAAAAAGGAGTTTATGAACGAGAGTTTAATTTATTATCTAATTCGAGCAAGATTTATTCCTCAAAAGGTTGAATCTTTGCAAGAAAGTGTAGATTTAATATCTCTCAATTTCATTGAGGTTAATGGCTATAATCATGTCAAATATGAGAGCATCAAAATCATCAAGGAGCTCATAAGAAGACATGATTTATTCTCTACCCCTGATCCAAAGGTACATGAATATGAATTATTTAATGGTTTTTGTGGCACTAACTCAGATTTTGCATGCAAATACCACATTGACACGGGAGTGTTCAAGATTCATGAAGATCAAAACAAAATAAGCTGTGATCATGGTTTACACATTGAAGATCAGTTTAAGATGCTACGTTTGAGAAATCATGGTATAAAGTTACTACTACTAAGGAAGTGGGATTTATTTCGGCCATATTTAAGACTCCTTTCAACATGATGAAACTCTATGACAAACTAGAAAAATGCAACTTAAAGCCTGGTGGTATGGGTTGTTCCAATTTTTTTTTTTTGGCTAATCTTTCACCATTTATGGAGCATTTAGACTCGAGGACGAGTATTTCTCAACAAGGGGAGAATGATGAAAGATTAAGAATAACAAGAAATTCAAGAAAATCCAGAAACACAAGACTGAAATTCAAGAAAAAGAAAAGTCCAAGAAGCTCAAGTTTGAAGATTATTTCCACCTTGACTGTTTTGTACCCAGTATTATTTTGCGTATGCGGTGTAACCGATCTTATTGTTAGAGAAAATTTTTGTTGTGATGATCCTTCCCCCTAGTACCTCAAAATAATGCTTTGCTTTTCGGGCAGTTCACTTTCCTGGATAGATCACAAATGGCATTATGCCATTGCCGATGCGGTGCGTGCCTAATAGTCTTTGCTCTGTATCACTAGGAAACTGTAGTCAATTTTGCAGCCTTTTCTTTGCTCTTGAATTTGGCGCAAGATTATACTGAAAGGGACTCAAAGAACATACTAGAGATAAGAAAATGACAAAAAATAAAAGGAGTTATGTTTAAACAAAAAGGTGTCCCTTTTGGGGAAAAAGGGAAGAGCCTTATCTGGAGGCATATGCCGACTTCAATGAATCATGACATGTATTTTGGACTAGAAGCTTTGATGAAAGATGAAGTATATCATGAAATTCAAGAAAATCCAGAAACACAAGACTGAAATTCAAGAAAAAGAAAAGTCCAAGAAGCTCAAGTTTGAAGATTATTTCCCATTCTTGTTTCTTGAATCCTTTTCTAAATAGGTTTCTTGTTTCTTGATTTATATCATAGCAGGATTTAATTTCCTATCATTAGTAGGATCTTTATCCTAGTTCTAGTAGGATTCTAGTTTTCTTTATTCTTTTCCTTGTAGAATAGGGATTTTACTTTCCTTGGTTTTAGTTATTTCCTTTCTAGAGTATAATAGGGATTTGTAGACATAAAAGAAGAGACCCTAGACCTATATAAAGGATTCTCATGACTTGTAAATATACTATTCACGTTTTTAGCATAAACCTAAGTTTTGTAATAGAGTTATTTTCTCTATTTCTTGTTCTTTATCCTTGTTTTTGGTTCCAAGCAAGGTGGTGATAGTATTTATCTTGTTTTCAATAGCGTGTGGTGTTTCTTTATCACGTAAGTTGATTTCAAGTGGTGACTTAGGAACTTTATATGTTCTTGATTATTCAAGAACACGTTTCTTGATTAAAATTCGTTCTAGTCATATCCAGAACCCTAATTTTCTTTCCATCATTCCGCCTTCAATACTTACTTGATTTAAACCATTCAATAGTTATTTTTATGGTTCAAATCGTCATCTTTCTCCTCGTCTTGAAATCACATAATTTCGAGAAGTATAGCCCGATTTACGTCCGTTTGTTGAATTCTGCCCATCAATCGCTTCAAGAATAAGATCCTGGTCGATTGGTTCTTTGTTAACTCGAGGAATCACATTAATGATGAAAGATGAACAATATCAAGAAATTCAAGAAAATCCAGAAACACAAGACTGAAATTCAAGAAAAAGAAAAGTCCAAGATGCTCAAGTTTGAAGATTATTTCCCATTCTTGTTTCTTGAATCCTTTTCTAAATAGGGTTCTTGTTTCTTGATTTATATCATAGCAGGATTTAATTTCCTATCATTAGTAGGATCTTTATCCTAGTTCTAGTAGGATTCTAGTTTTCTTTATTCTTTTCCTTGTAGAATAGGGATTTTACTTTCCGTGTTTTTAGTTATTTCCTTTCTAGAGTATAATAGGGATTTGTAGACATAAAAGAAGAGACCCTAGACCTATATAAAGGATTCTCATGACTTGTAAATATACTATTCATGTTTTTGAGCATAAATCCTAGTTTGCAATAGAGTTATGTTCTGTATTTGGTCTTCTTTATCCTTGTTTTTAGTTCCAAGCAAAGTGGTGATAGTCTTTATCTTGTTTTCAATAGCGTGTGGTGTTTCTTTATCACGTAAGTTTATTTCAAGTGGTGAATTAGGAACTTTATTTGTTCTTGATCATTCAAGAACGCGTTTCTTGATTAAAATTCGTTCTAGTCATATCCAGAACCCTAATTTTCTTTCCATCATTTCGCCTTCAATACTTACTTCATTTAAACCATTCAATAGTTATTTTTATAGTTCAAATCGTCATCTTTCTCCTCGTCTTGAAATCACATAATTTCGAGAAGTATAGGCCGATTTACGTCCGTTTGTTGAATTCTGCCCATCAATCGCTTCAAGAATAAGATCCTGGTCGATTGGTTCTTTGTTAACTCGAGGAATCACATTAATGATGAAATATGAAGAATATCAAGAAATTCAAGAAAATCCAGAAACACAAGACTGAAATTCAAGAAAAAGAAAAGTCCAAGATGCTCAAGTTTGAAGATTATTTCCCATTCTTGTTTCTTGAATCCTTTTCTAAATAGGGTTCTTGTTTCCTGATTTATATCATAGCAGGATTTAATTTCCTATCATTAGTAGGATCTTTATCCTAGTTCTAGTAGGATTCTAGTTTTCTTTATTCTTTTCCTTGTAGAATAGGGATTTTACTTTCCTTGTTTTTAGTTATTTCCTTTCTAGAGTATAATAGGGATTTGTAGACATAAAAGAAGAGACCCTAGACCTATATAAAAGATTCTCATGACTTGTAAATATACTATTCAAGTTTTTGAGCATAAATCCTAGTTTGCAATAGAGTTATTTTCTTTATTTGGTCTTCTTTATCCTTGTTTTTAGTTCCAAGCAAAGTGCTGATAGTATTTATCTTGTTTTCAATAGCGTGTGGTGTTTCTTTATCACGTAAGTTTATTTCATGTGGTGACTTAGGAACTTTATTTGTTCTTGATCATTCAAGAACGCATTTCTTGATTAAAATTCGTTCTAGACATATCCAGAACCCTAATTTTCTTTCCATCATTCCGCCTTCAATACTTACTTGATTTAAACCATTCAATAGTTATTTTTATATTTCAAATCTTCATCTTTCTCCTCGTCTTGAAATCACATAATTTCGAGAAGAATAGCCTGATTTACGTCCGTTTGTTGAATTCTGCCCATCAATCGCTTCAAGAATAAGATCCTGGTCGATTGGTTCTTTGTTAACTCGAGGAATCACATCAATGATGAAAGATGAAGAATATCAAGAAATTCAAGAAAATCCAGAAACACAAGACTGAAATTCAAGAAAAAGAAAAGTCCAAGAAGCTCAAGTTTGAAGATTTTTTCCCATTCTTGTTTCTTGAATCCTTTTGTAAATAGGTTTCTTGTTTCTTGATTTATATCATAGTAGGATTTAATTTCCTATCATTAGTAGGATCTTTATCCTAGTTCTAGTAGGATTCTAGTTTTCTTTATTCTTTTCCTTGTAGAATAGGGATTTTACTTTCCGTGTTTTTAGTTATTTCCTTTCTAGAGTATAATAGGGATTTGTAGACATAAAAGAAGAGACCCTAAACCTATATAAAGGATTCTCATGACTTGTAAATATACTATTCAAGTTTTTGAGCATAAACACTAGTTTGCAATAGAGTTATTTTCTCTATTTGGTCTTCTTTATCCTTGTTTTTGGTTCCAAGCAAGGTGGTGATAGTATTTATCTTGTTTTCAATAGCGTGTGGTGTTTCTTTATCACGTAAGTTGATTTCAAGTGGTGATTTAGGAACTTTATTTGTTCTTGATCATTCAAGAACGCGTTTCTTGATTAAAATTCGTTCTAGTCATATCCAGAACCCTAATATTCTTTCCATCATTCCGCCTTCAATACTTACTTGATTTAAACCATTCAATAGTTATTTTTATAGTTCAAATCGTCATCTTTCTCCTCGTCTTGAAATCACATAATTTCGAGAAGTATAGCCCGATTTACGTCCGTTTGTTGAATTCTGCCCATCAATCGCTTCAAGAATAAGATCCTGGTCGATTGGTTCTTTGTTAACTCGAGGAATCACATTAATGATGAAAGATGAAGAATATCAAGAAAATCAAGAAAATCCAGAAACACAAGACTGAAATTCAAGAAAAAGAAAAGTCCAAGATGCTCAAGTTTGAAGATTATTTCGCATTCTTGTTTCTTGAATCCTTTTCTAAATAGGGTTCTTGTTTCCTGATTTATATCATAGCAGGATTTAATTTCCTATCATTAGTAGGATCTTTATCCTAGTTCTAGTAGGATTCTAGTTTTCTTTATTCTTTTCCTTGTAGAATAGGGATTTTACTTTCCGTGTTTTTAGTTATTTCCTTTCTAGAGTATAATAGGGATTTGTAGACATAAAAGAAGAGAGCCTAAACCTATATAAAGGATTCTCATGACTTGTAAATATACTATTCAAGTTTTTGAGCATAAACCCTAGTTTGCAATAGAGTTATTTTCTCTATTTGGTCTTCTTTATCCTTGTTTTTGGTTCCAAGCAAGGTGGTGATAGTATTTATCTTGTTTTCAATAGCGTGTGGTGTTTCTTTATCACGTAAGTTTATTTCAAGTGGTGACTTAGGAACTTTATTTGTTCTTGATCATTCAGGAACGCGTTTCTTGATTAAAATTCGTTCTAGTCATATCCAGAACCCTAATTTTCTTTACATCATTCCGCCTTCAATACTTACTTGATTTAAACCATTCAATAGTTATTTTTATAGTTCAAATCGTCATCTTTCTGCTCGTCTTGATATCACATAATTTCAAGAAGTATAGCCCGATTTACGTCCGTTTGTTGAATTCTGCCCATCAATCGCTTCATGAATAAGATCCTGGTCAATTGGTTCTTTGTTAACTCGAAGAATCACATCAATGATGAAAGATGAATAATATCAAGAAATTCAAGAAAATCCAGAAAGACAAGACTGAAATTCAAGAAAAAGAAAAGTCCAAGAATCTCAAGTTTGAAGATTATTTCCCATTCTTGTTTCTTGAATCCTTTTCTAAATAGGTTCTTGTTTCTTGATTTATATCATAGTAGGATTTAATTTCCTATCATTAGTAGGATCTTTATCCTAGTTCTAGTAGGATTCTAGTTTTCTTTATTCTTTTCCTTGTAGAATAGGGATTTTACTTTCCGTGTTTTTAGTTATTTCCTTTCTAGAGTATAATAGGGATTTGTAGACATAAAAGAAGAGAGCCTAAACCTATATAAAGGATTCTCATGACTTGTAAATATACTATTCAAGTTTTTGAGCATAAACCCTAGTTTGCAATAGAGTTATTTTCTCTATTTGGTCTTCTTTATCCTTGTTTTTGGTTCCAAGCAAGGTGGTGATAGTATTTATCTTGTTTTCAATAGCGTGTGGTGTTTCTTTATCACGTAAGTTTATTTCAAGTGGTGACTTAGGAACTTTATTTGTTCTTGATCATTCAGGAACACGTTTCTTGATTAAAATTCGTTCTAGTCATATCCAGAACCCTAATTTTCTTTACATCATTCCGCCTTCAATACTTACTTGATTTAAACCATTCAATAGTTATTTTTATAGTTCAAATCGTCATCTTTCTGCTCGTCTTGATATCACATAATTTCAAGAAGTATAGCCCGATTTACGTCCGTTTGTTGAATTCTGCCCATCAATCGCTTCATGAATAAGATCCTGGTCAATTGGTTCTTTGTTAACTCGAAGAATCACATCAATGATGAAAGATGAATAATATCAAGAAATTCAAGAAAATCCAGAAAGACAAGACTGAAATTCAAGAAAAAGAAAAGTCCAAGAATCTCAAGTTTGAAGATTATTTCCCATTCTTGTTTCTTGAATCCTTTTCTAAATAGGTTCTTGTTTCTTGATTTATATCATAGTAGGATTTAATTTCCTATCATTAGTAGGATCTTTATCCTAGTTCTAGTAGGATTCTAGTTTTCTTTATTCTTTTCCTTGTAGAATAGGGATTTTACTTTCCGTGTTTTTAGTTATTTCCTTTCTAGAGTATAATAGGGATTTGTAGACATAAAAGAAGAGAGCCTAAACCTATATAAAGGATTCTCATGACTTGTAAATATACTATTCAAGTTTTTGAGCATAAACCCTAGTTTGCAATAGAGTTATTTTCTCTATTTGGTCTTCTTTATCCTTGTTTTTGGTTCCAAGCAAGGTGGTGATAGTATTTATCTTGTTTTCAATAGCGTGTGGTGTTTCTTTATCACGTAAGTTTATTTCAAGTGGTGACTTAGGAACTTTATTTGTTCTTGATCATTCAGGAACACGTTTCTTGATTAAAATTCGTTCTAGGCATATCCAGAACCCTAATTTTCTTTACATCATTCCGCCTTCAATACTTACTTGATTTAAACCATTCAATAGTTATTTTTATAGTTCAAATCGTCATCTTTCTGCTCGTCTTGATATCACATAATTTCAAGAAGTATAGCCCGATTTACGTCCGTTTGTTGAATTCTGCCCATCAATCGCTTCATGAATAAGATCCTGGTCAATTGGTTCTTTGTTAACTCGAAGAATCACATCACGCTTGATCCGTCTGAGCTGTCTAAATCTCAAGATATAGTACCCTTCAATCCAAAACCGAGCTCTCTACCTTGATCATGTTCATGACAAAATAGAAGAAACTCATTCGATCAATGGTTCCTTTTGCGGGTCTTCACCAACTGACCTCTCTCAACTTACATTCATCTTATAGTGCCCTTGAGGGTTTTCACCAATAAGAGTCTCTCATTTTTTTTTCTAAACTTACAATCGTCTTATAATGCCCGTGAGGGTTTTCACTAATAAGACTCTCATTTTTTTTTTCTTAACTTACTATCGCCTTATAGTGCCCGTAAGGATTTTCACCCGTAAGACTCTCTCATATTTTCTTTCCTCCTTTACGTTTAAATAAAGCATTGTATACAGCACCATAGTCGTGGCACGCTGATTTGGCATTCTCAAAGATCGATTAGAAGGTCTTAAAGGGGAAAGTAAAAAAGAATCATAGATTGAATTAAAACTTTGGAACATTTTTATGAATTATCTCGAAAAAAAAATGTCCCAGTTTCTTCGAATACTAGAGAAATCTGTTTTTTTTTCTTTTGAGTGGTGGGATCGAACCCCGAAATAGGGCTGCCTACATATCCTTTTAGGAATCAGGTCGAACGTAGTTCAATAAACACATTTGATGTTTTTTTTCGTTTCGTTTTGTTTTGTTTTGTTTTTTTTTTTTGTTTTTTTTTGTTTTTTTTTTGCGCTACATTAGTTCCAAAGAGGGGAAAACAAAGAAAATGTAAACAAAGCTCAAAAGGGCTAGAATGAGGTGACCGGTGTTTGGATAGTGAGAACAATAGCCTTTCGTAATCCCAACCTGAAAATGCCAAGTACCGTAGCGTCGAAGTGAAAGCATATCAAACATAATATCTTTTGACTGAGTCTGCGTTAATGGCTATATCAACCACCTTTCCTTCTATATCAGACAACTGCAAAGCTCCCTTTGACCATACTTGTTTGATAACATAAGGGCCCTGCCAATTTGGGGTGAATTTTCCCCTCGCTTCTTCTTGGTGCGGAAGGATGCGTTTCACAACAAGTTGGCCCACCTCAAAATGTCTTGGACGCACCTTTTTGTTTTAAGTGCGAGCCATCCTTTGCTGGTATAACTGGCCAAAGCAAACCGCCGTCAACCGCTTTTCATCGATTAACGACAATTGTTCTAGTCTAGACTTGACCCATTCAGTGTCATCAATCTCTGTTTCAACAATGATTCGAAGAGAGGGGATCTCTACTTCTGCTGGTATGACCTTCAGTTCCATAAACCAATAAGTAAGGAGCTGTGCCAACAAAAGTGCGGATAGTCGTGCGGTACCCTAAAAGAGCAAAAGGCAATTTCTCTTGCCATTGCCTGGATCCTTGTAACGTTTTCCTGAGGATCTTCTTGATGTTTTTGTTTGCAGCTTCAATAGCACCATTGGCTTTGGGCCGATAAGGGGTAGAGTTGTGATGCACAATTGTAAATTTCTCACATACCTCTTTCATGAAATGACTATTAAGATTGGCTGCATTGTCCATGATAATGGTCTTTGGTATACCAAAATGACATATGATGTTAGAATGAACAAAGTCTACCACCGCTTTCTTGGTGACTGATTTGAACATAACAGCTTCTACCCATTTGGTGAAGTAGTCAATGGCAACTAGAATGAATCTGTGCCCATTAGAAGCTTTTGGCTCAATTGGCCCAACAACATCTACCCCCAAGCTACGAAAGGCCAAAGAGCAGACATAGGGTGCAACTCCGAAGGGGGCGAATGAATCCGGTCACTGTGAATTTGGCATTGATGACACTTGCGAACAAAGAGAAAACAATCTCGCTCCATAGTAAGCCAATAGTATCATGCTCGAAGAATCTTCTTTGCTAGAACATAGTCTTTCATGTGCGGGACACATACTCCTGAGTGCACTTCATTCATGATGATTTCAAATTCTTGGGTATTCACACATCTCAACAAATTCAAATCCGGGGTCCTTTTGTATAAGCTCTCCCCACTCAGAAAGAAACCATTGGAAAGTCGCCTAATAGTTCTTTTTTATCTCCATCGGCATGTATTGGATATTCTTTTGTTTTTAGGAATCTTTTGATATCGTGATACCATGGCTCACCATCTGGCTCTACTTCAATTGTATTGCAATAACCGTGTTGATCCCTAATCTGAATCTCCAACGGATCAATGTAATCATTGCCTGGGTATTGAAGCATTGAGGCTAAGGTGGCCAAAGCATCAGCCAACTCATTGTGAAATCTGGGAATATATCTGAACTCGATTGACTTAAACCTTTTGCTAAGGTCCTCCAAACATTGTTTGTATGGAATGAGCTTGATGTCTCGAGTTTCCCATTCACCCTGAGCCTGCCGAATGAGTAAGTCAGAATCTCCTAAAACTATTAACTCATGTGCATCCAGATGTATTGCCATGTTTAAACCCATTATGCAAGCTTCATGTTCCGCTGTATTATTGGTACAGATAAAACGAAGTCATGCCGTGGCGGGAAAATGATGCCCCATTGGTGAAATGAGAATTGCCCCAATCCCGACACCTTTAATGTTGACCGCTCCATCAAAGTATAATTTCCAGACGTGACTGTCATCGCGAACTTCTTCCTCCACTGAATTAATCTCTTCATCAGGAAAGTGAGTATTCAAAGGCTTATACTCATCGTCAACTGGGTTTTCTGCCAAATGATCGGCCAATGCTTGTGCTTTTATAGCGGTGCGGGTGACATAGACAATGTCGAACTCCGTAAGTAAAATCTGCCACTTTGCCAACCTTCCACTCGGCATAGGTTTCTGAAAGATATACTTCAAAGGATCCATTAGAGATATGAGGTGAGTCGTATAGGATGAAAGATAGTGCTTCAGTTTTTGGGCGACCCAAGTCAAAGCACAACACGTTCTTTCTAAAAATGTGTGTTTTACCTCATAGCTTGTGAACGTCTTGCTCAAATAATAGATCGGTTGTTCCTTCTAGCCTGTGGCATCATGTTGTCCTAGAACACACCCAAAGGAATTATCCATCACTGACAGATACAAAAACAAAGGCCTATCCGGTTCTGGCGGGACAAGCATTGGAGGGTTCGATAAATATTCCTTAATCTTATCAATAGCCTCTTGACACTCGTCTGTCCACTTGACGGCGGCATCCTTCTTCAACAGCTTGAATATGGGCTCACATGTAGTGGTGAGCTAAGCGATGACCCTACTGATGTAGTTCAAACTACCAAGAAGACTCATGACTTCAGGTCTGTTCTTCGGGGGCGGTAATTCCCGAATGGCCTTTATCTTGGAGGGTTCTAATTCAATTCCTCGCCGGCTAACTGTAAACCCCAAAAATTTCCCGGATGGAACTCCAAACGCACACTTGGATGGATTGAGCTTGAGGTTGTACTTGCGTAATCTTTCAAAGAACTTTCTTAGATCACGCACATGGTCAGCTTGAGTGTTGGACTTAATGATCACATCATTGACATACACTTCGATTTCTTTATGCATCATGTCATGCAAGATAGTAGTCATATCTCTCATGTAAGTTTCCCCTGCGTTCTTCAAACCAAATGGCATGACCCTGTAATAGCAAGTACCACACGGGGTGGTGAAGGTGGTCTTTTCTGCATCCTCTTCATCTATCAAAATTTGGTGATACCCAGCATAACAATCCACAAAAGATTGAATGTCGTGTTTGGCACAATTGTCAACAAGAATGTGGATGTTAGGCAAGGGAAAGTTGTCCTTTGGACTGGCTTTGTTCAAATCTCTATAGTTAACACAAACTCTGGTTTTTCCATCTTTCTTTGGTACAGGCACAACATTTGCTAGCCATGTAGTAAATCGGACGACCCTGATCACATTTGCACTCAATTGTTTCATGATTTCCTCTTTAATCTTATCACTCACCTCTTTCTTAAATTTTCTTTGCTTTTGTTGGATTGGTGGGAAATCAGGGTATGTAGGAAGTTTGTGCACTACCAGATCAATGCTCAAACTCGGCATGTCATCATATGACCAAGTGAACACATCTTTATATTCAAAACAAAGCATGGATTGTGTCATCTCTAGTCTTTTGTTCGGCATGAATGCTTATCTTTGTTTCTCTTGTTTCTTCAGAAGTTCCCAAATTAATTGCCTCAGTTTCATTTAGATTAGGCTTAGGCTTATTCTCAAATTGATCCAGTTCCCTTTTTATTTCTTCAAAAGCCTCTTCTTCATCATATTCATCAACCTCTTGACTCGTCGTTTTGCGATTAGACAACTCTTTAAGATCTGGACGTGAATTTCGCATGCATGACATGTTATTAAAGTCGGCATTAATGAAACTGAAATGAAAATTAAATAACAAAATTAGGGAAAAGGAGAAGATAGAATTGACTAAGAGACTGAAACTTCAATTTATTGAATTGGAAAGGATAGAAGGGTTAACATCAGAGCATAGCAACTAAACTATCTGGATTACCACCCAGAGAATAATCCAAATATAGGAAAAAGAGCAAAATAAACTACCTAGACTCCTTCCTTGTGGGGAGGGAGTAGCATCCTAGTTGGTGAGCTTGACTTCTGGGCCAATAAGTTGCACATCTGCATGACTAGGGCCTTCACCAATCTGAACCATGTTTACCCCATAGAATATTTCTTTGAGACCTTGACATATTTCGTCCACGTCATCTTGGAGAGGCATGTCCTTATTCTCTTCAAGACGTGACCTAGTAAAAGACTTGGCAATGTGGGGAACTGGCTTTGGCAATTTCCAAACCTTATTTTTCTACTCTTTTCCCATTTTGCAACGACACCCCCAAGCCCTTTCCTAGCTCATAACCATTTTGCAGCATTTGTGTAGCCACCATGACTAAAGTACATGATAAACGAGGCTCTGGGATAGGCTTCCCTTCCATAAACTGATCAGCTGCCACTATCTCAAAGGTCTGAAATACGAGTGATTCCCAACCTTCCTTGGCCTCGACGCATGGGATGGAAGGGTCTCTATATATTGAAAGATCATCTTCACCGTGAACAATAATTTCTTGTTTCTCATATTCAAACTTGACAACCTGGTGTAAAGTAGATGGCACCGCTCTGGATGCATGGATCCATGGCCTTCCTAAAAGAAAGTTGTAGGAAGTGTCCATGTCTATAACATGGAATGTGATCCCAAAATCAACAAGTCCAATTTTTAAAGTATGATCAATCTCACCAATGGTGTCTCTTTTTGCCTCATCAAAAGCTCGAACACACACATTGTTAGTACGAATTCTATCTGTGTTGATTTTAAAACTCTGCAAAGTAGAGAGGGGGCAGCTGTCCACACCCGAGCCTCAATCAATTATGACTCTTTTCACATAATGTTCTTCACATTTGAGAGTTAAATGCAAAGCCTTGTTATGTCCGGCTCTTTCCACAGGCAACTCATCGTCGGTGAAAGTGATTCTATTCACCTCAAATATTCTATTGGCCATCTTTTCCAAGTGACTTACGGTTTTTTTGTTTGAACCACGTGCCTCGTTCAGAATTCTAATCAATGTTTGACGGTGCACTTTAGAATATATGAGCAAAGATAGTAATGAAATTTGAGCAGGAGTGTTTCTCAACTGATCAACAATAGAGTAATCCTAAACTTTCATCTTCTTCGTGAACTCTTTAGCCTCTTCTTCGGTAATAGGTTTTTTCACTGGAAATTGGCTATCCCTGGCTTGTTTGGCTCTCCTTAATTCTTCTGGAGTATAACACTTTCCAGAACACATTAAGCCACCAGTTTCATCTATTTCTTCAACAATCTCTTTGCCCTTGTAAGTCACGGTGGTTTTGTTGTAGTTCCATGGGACAGTTTTCGTGTTTGTCACTGGAAGTTGTGTCATGTGCTTTATCACAATTGGTTCTGTCATCTTTCCTAAACCATTCTGATTTTGACCAAACCTGGGAAAACCACTAGGAACATATAATTTTAGTCCAGTCACTAATATCTCTTTTTTCTTTGTGGCTCCAGGGACATACAATATCAAATTCCCCGAGCTTTTGAGATTTGTATTAGAACTTGCACCTTTTACAATCAACAGTGCTTCTTGTGCGAACTTTGTCACTATACCTGTTACACCTCGGAACTTTGGGTTGCTGAGCGATGAAAGGGGCTAACGAAAGTTAAGGTACATGATGTCCCTACAAGTAAGAAGGGATACTTACTAAATCCAATTAAAATTAAAAAGAAGTAAGAGGCAAGAAAGAAAAGTTCGTCAAATAAAACTTCACCACAGTTCTGCGAAAGGGGGTTCGACGGTCGTTCTTTGGACCGTCGGACGAGTCGACGCTCCGTCGATGGTGCCATAAAACTGAGCTGGAGCGAGGACCATTCGACGAACAGGTCGATGCTCCGTCAATCAGTTCGACGAACCGTCCTTCTCACCGTCAAATGGAAGGAAATGACAGATTGCTCACTGGAAATGTAATGACTTCGACGGCCAGATCGACGCTCTGTCGATCGCACCGTACATCTCGGACGGGACCGATTTCATGATTTAATATAAGGACCCTCCCTCATTTTATTTCATTTCATTTTCATTCTCCTCTCTCCAAGAACCCTCTAGAACCTTCTCCATCATTCACCCACAAGAAATCAAAGGAAAACCATGGTCAATTGCACCAAATCCATGAAATCAAGTTTATGAAACCCATCAAAAGTTCATCTAAGCCAAGAAAACTCAAGAAAAGTGAGTTAGGGTTTTGGTTCAAGAAGAGATGTTCCACTCAAAGGTTGTTCATCCATCATCTAAGGTGAGTTTTATGCTCCTTTTATATGGTTTGAGTGGTTGAAAGTTGAAACACTTGAATTGTAGAAAGACATAGAAATTGGGTCATGAATGTGTGAATAGTGCTATTGTTGAATAGTGATTGGGATGAATTATGAATGTTGGTATGCTGAGATTGTGTATATGTTATAAGCGACATTTAGACCATGGAATAAGTATTATATATGAGAAAACGCAATAACGAGTTATAATCATAATTGTGGAGAAATCAAAGGGAAATGGTGAATTGTAGTAAGTGTAGATAAATGATGATCGTTGTTGCTATATTGTGAATGTTGTTATTAACTTTGGGAGTTGATATAGAATGTGGGAAAAGTAGTGGAAACAAAGGAAGTGCTGCCCAATTTTCCCTAAAATGATAGAATTTTCTTATAGCCGAGTGACTAATGTTAATACGATTGCTCTCGAAGGTAGAAATGCGAGCGTCGAAGGAGGACGATTAAACGATAAGATAGTTAAACGACAAAGGTATGTGAGGCTAGTCCTTTCTTTCTAATGGCTTGAATCTTATAGCATGACTTTCTTTCTTCTCCATGAATCTTTTAAGTTCCGAAAAGATATGAGCGTATATCACTAATTAGCTACACAAGGTAATGAGTTAAAGTATAGAAGTTCTACATGTTCATGATATGATGTTGTTAAAATGTTAACGATGTCATTATTGCTTACACTCACCTCATATACTATTCCCTTCAAGGTGAGACAGGATGTTAATGAGTGCTCCATAATGGAATCGGGGAATCACGACCTTACGTCACCCCGATAAAGCATAGTTAACCTTGAGTCTTTATGTATGCAATATGATGAGCATATTATGATGATGATATACCACCGCGCCTGTTGGGTCGGGCAGTCACCGCTAAGGCGGGCAGCTACACACCATGGCCAGATGGCATGGGCAGACACCACTAGTGGGCGGCATGAGATGGTACCCCGAACTCGGGAGGCCTGGACGCAGGCTAATGATTATCACACCGATCCGATATGGACGGGCAGCTTATATATTTATGCATATATGATATGACGGTGATTATGAGTAAGCCAGCATGCATCACTCCCTTTCTACTTGACAGTCAGATACAGATATTCCTT
Organism: Lycium barbarum; assembly: GCF_019175385.1. Taxonomy (NCBI): domain Eukaryota; kingdom Viridiplantae; phylum Streptophyta; class Magnoliopsida; order Solanales; family Solanaceae; genus Lycium; species Lycium barbarum. Next base: position 17,959,919 of record NC_083344.1, on the reverse strand, counting down.
ATTGATGCTTCCTTTATTTCCTTGATGTGATATTATTGTTTACGCCTCTCATACTCAGTACAATGTTCGTACTGACGTCCGTTTTCTTTGGACGCTGTGTTCATGCCCACAGGTAGACATGGAGGTGACCCGGATCCAGACTCGTAGAAGCTGTTAGCTGTTGGAGAGCACTCCATTGTTCCGGAGGTGCTTATGGTTATCCTCTTATGTACATGTATGTTTTGGGCACGACGGGGTCCTTTCCCGTCCATATGTCTAGTACTCTAGTAGAGCCTCGTAGATACGTAGTGTGGGTGGTATGGTCTCACGAGATTTCTACCACGTACATATATATATATATATATATATATATATATATATATATATATATATATATATATATATATATATATATATATATATATATACATATTATTTCAATGACCAAAAGCTTGTGCATATAAAAGTATTTATGTTTTGTAATGAAAGATGAACTTCCTTATGCTTTAAGTGTAAGATTGATAAAAGAGCATTTCGTGAGTGTGGTAAACAGTTGAACGAGGGGTGCTCGGTGGTTAGCCCCGGGTACCCGTCGCGGCCCCTGGTCGGGTCGTGACAAAGTGGTATCAGAGCAGTTCAGTCCTAGGAAGTGTCAACGAGCCGTGTCTAGTAGAGTCTTGTTTATGGTGTGTTGCACGCCACGCTAATAACAAGAGGCTATAGGGCATTTAGGAAAAATGACCATCTTTCCTCTTATGAGATCGTGCGATAGCGTGTTGTGATTTCAGAAATGCCGCCAAAAGGAAATGCTACAGCCGCCCAGAAGGGCAAAACTACGACAAACAGACGAGTAGTAAGAGAGCCGCCAACAGATATAGAAGAAGGAGAATCACATAATGAGGCCTTATCTAATACTTCCTCCACCCCGCCTAATGTGGAAGAACAAAGAGGAGCTCCAGCTCCAATCCCTTCACCAGTTGCTTTGGGTCAACAAATGACCGAGGCCATACAGCTATTGACACAGTTGGTTGCCGCTAATGTACAGCGGCAGAATACAGGCCCAAGTGATCGATCAGCCAGTACCAGAGCCCGTGATTTTATGAGTCTAAATCCTCCGGAGTTTTTCGGGTCAAAGCCGGATGAAGACCCGCAAGGTCTCATTGATGAAATGTTGAGAACGTTGAGGATTGTCCATGCCTCCGAAACGGATTCCGTGGAGTTGGCATCTTATCGACTCCAGGATGTGGCAGTCTTATGGTATAATAACTGGGTCTTATCAAGAGGAGAGAATGTGCCTCCTCCAGTTTGGCAAGAATTCGATGCCTTCATCAGCCATTATTTGCCACCCGAGGTCCGCTGAGCTAGAGCGCACAGATTTCTAAATTTGAAGCAAGGAAATATGAGTGCCCGGGAGTATAGCCTGCAATTTAACTCCTTGGCTAGGTATGCCCCGACTATGGTGGCCGATATAGGAGACAGGGTGCACAGGTTCATGAGTGGCTTGGGGCCATATTTGTTGAAGGATTGTTTGACGGCTTCGCTACAAGAAGGGATGGATATTTCCCGAATACAAGCCCATGCCCAGAACCTAGAGGGACGACAACTACTACCGAGAGGTGATCGTGATATTGAAAGAAGGAAAAGTAAGAGGGCCAGATCTATGGGGGCAGGCAGTGATTATAGAGAGGGATCGAGGCAGACCTATTCCCAACATTCGGGCCAGTCAGTGACTAGTGCACCTTCTCGATTCACGGGTAGGAGATTTGATCGCTCCTTTCGTTCAGGACAGGGTCAGAGCTCGAGGGCCTCAGATTCTCAGTTCAGGGAAGATTATAGTCAGAGGAGACCCTCAGTACCGCGATGAAGCCAGTGCGGTAGACTACATTCGGACAGTGTCAGGTTTGGATGCTTGCTATGCCTGTGGCCAGGTTGGGCATATGATGCGATATTGCCCGTCGACGAGTGGTGGAGTGGGGACTCAGCCCACAGGATCAGCAGCTGGCTCCTCTTCGATGTCCCTAATAGGGCAGACTCCTCAGATTCCAGCAGGCCGAAGTAGAGGCCGAGGGGGATCATCTACTTCAGGTGCCACTCAGCCCCGTATATATGCATTAGCCGGACGACAGGATCTTGTGTCCTCCCTCGATGTGGTTACAGGTACATTATGCATATTTTCCTATGATGTATATGCCTTGATAGATCCGGGTTCTACTTTTTCCTATAATACCCCGTATTTTGCTGGTCGCATTGGGGGGAAACCTGAGCCAATCAAACCTTTTGAGGTATCTACTCCGGTCGGTGATCCCGTGATAGCTAGGTAAGTGTATAAAAATTGTGTGATAGTGATATGTAATCGCCAGACTAAAGCTGATTTAGTTGAGCTTGAAATGTTAGAATTCGATGTAATTATGGGTATGGACTGGTTGGCCTCATGCTATGCTAATGTTGATTGCCGGATGAAAGTAGTTCAATTTCAATTTCCGAGAGAACCCGTGCTTGAATGGAAGGGTAATACAACGTCTCCAAGAGGTAGGTTTATTTCCTATCTCAAGGCAAGAAAGATGATAGCCAAAGGCTACATTTATCATCTAGTCCGAGTTCATGATATCGAAGCAAAGTCGCCAACTTTCCAATCTGTTCCGGTAGTAAATGAATTTCTGGATGTATTTCCAGATGAACTTCCAGGCCTTCCTCCAGAAAGAGAAATTGACTTCGCCATTGATGTGTTGCCGGACACCAAGCCTATTGCTATTCCTCCTTATCGAATGGCTCCGGCAGAATTGAAAGAGCTAAAGGCGCAACTAAAAGATTTGCTTGAAAAGGGGTTTATTAGACCCAGTTCATTGCCGTGGGGAGCACCAGTCTTGTTCATGAGAAATAAAGATGGTTCCCTACGAATGTGCATCGATTATAGGCAGTTGAACAAGGTGACGATCAAGAACAAATATCCTCTCTCAAGGATTGACAATTTATTTGATCAGCTGCAGGGTGCCAAGTGGTTTTCTATGGTAGACCTGAGGTCGGGCTATCATTAAGTGAGGGTTAGAGAAGAAGATATTCCCAAAACAGCTTTCAGAACAAGATATGGCCACTATGAATTCCGGGTGATGTCGTTCAGGTTAACTAATGCTCCGGCCGTGTTTATGAATTTGATGAATAATGTGTTCAGGCCCCTCTTGGATTTATTTGTGATAGTATTTATTGATGATATTCTGGTGTATTCTCGCACCGAATCAGAACATGCAGATCACTTACGTATCGTACTTGGAATTCTTCGAGCACGAGAACTATATGCAAAATTTTCAAAGTGCGAGTTTTGGCTGAATTCCGTGACATTTCTGGGCCATGTTTTTTCGGATGATGGTATTTGAGTTGATACTCAAAATATTGAAGCCTTGAAGACTTGGCCAAGGCCTACGACACCTACAGAAGTTCGTAGTTTTCTGGGATTGGCCGGTTATTACAGGAGATTCGTAGAGGGCTTCTCATCTATTTCATCCCCATTGACGAAGCTAACCCAGAAGTCAGCTAAATTTCAATAGAATGATGCTTGGGAACGCAGTTTTCAAGAGTTGAAGGACAGATTAACCTCAGCTCCAGTCTTAACACTCCCAGAAGGGTCAAATGGTTATGTGGTATACTGCGATGCTTCCGGTGTTGGATTAGGATGTGTGTTAATGCAGCACGGTAAAGTTATTGCTTATGCTTCGAGACAGCTGCGGAAGCACGAAAAGAACTATCCAACTCATGACCTCGAATTAGCTACAGTTATTCATGCATTAAAAATATGGAGACATTACTTGTATGGCGTGCATGTTGATATCTATACAGACCACAAAAGTCTCCAATACATTTTCAAGCAGAAGGAGTTAAATCTGCGACAGAGGCGGTGGTTAGAGTTGCTGAAAGATTATGATGTGAATATTTTGTACCATCCTGGAAAAGCAAATGTAGTAGCCAATGCGCTTAGCCGCCGATCAATGGGTAGTTTATGTGAAGTTCCCCCGGAAAGGAAAGAAATGATTCGTGAGCTTTACCAGCTAGCTAATCTTGGAGTGCATGTAGTTGATTCGGGTAGTACAGGAATTGGTATTAATGATCCCACGGTTTCGTCTCTGAGTGTAGAAGTGAAAGAGCGTCAGTATGAAGATCCGCAGTTGAGCCACCACCGAGACACATTTCATGAGAAAAAGAGATCTCTATTTAAAACTTCGATGGATGAGATCCTTAGGTACCATGGCATGCTATGTGTTCCGAATGTGGCAGGATTGCGCCGACGAATTCTGGAAGAAGCTCATTATTCTCGGTATTCTATTCACCCAGGCGCAACAAAGATGTATCATGATCTCAAATTGATATATTGGTGGGATGGCATGAAGAGAGACATAGCAGAATTTGTAGCCCAATGCCCAAATTGCCAGCAAGTAAAGATCGAACATCAAAAGCCAGGAGGATTATTGCAAGCAATGGAAATCCCTACGTGGAAATAGGAAATTATCAATATGGATTTTATGATAGGATTGCCCTGTTCCTGAGGCAAGTATGATTCTATATGGGTAATTGTGGACAGATTAACAAAGGCATCTCATTTTCTTCCAGTCAAGACCACATACTCCACAGAAGATTATGCGAGGCTGTATCTCAAGGAAATTGTGCAACTTCATGGTATTCCCTTATCCATTATTACAGACAGGGGAGCACAGTTTATAGCTAAATTCTGGAAATCCTTCTAAGAAGGTCTAGGTACCCAGGTGAAGCTTAGCACAACATTTCATCCACAGACCGATGGACAAGCCGAACGTACTATTCAAACTTTGGAAGATATGCTACGGGCCTGTGTGTTAGATTTTGGTGGTAGCTGGGATGATCATTTACCCCTTATTGAGTTTGCTTACAACAATAGCTACCATTCCAGTATCCAAATGGCTCCGTATGAAGCCCTATATGGAAAAAAAGTATAGGTCCCCAATTGGATGGTTCGAAATAGGGGAAGTACAGTTAATGGGCCCTGAATTAGTTCAGCAAGCGGTAGAGAAAGTCAAAGTGATCCGAGATCGATTGCTGACAGCCTAAAGTCACCAAAAGTCCTACGCGAACAATTGCCAGCGAGACCTGGAATTTCAGGTTGAGGATTGGGTATTTTTTAAGGTGTCGCCAATGAAAGGGGTGATGAGATTTGGCAGGAAAAGGAAGTTAAGTCCTCGGTACATCGGACCTTACAAAATTATCTGCAAGGTGGGGTAAGTAGCCTATGAATTGGACTTGCCTTCAGAGCTTGACCCAGTTCATCCAGTCTTTCACGTCTCGATGCTCTGCAAGTGCGTTGGAGATCCTACGAGGATTGTTCCGATTGATGATGTCTAGGTGAAGAAAGGTTGGCATACGAAGAAGTACCCATTGCCATCTTAGACCGGCAAGTACGAAGACTTCGAAACAAGGAAATGGCCTCAGTTAAGGTCCTATGGCGGAATAACAATCGAGAAAGGATAACTTGGGAAGCAGAAGAGAAAATGAAATTCAAGTATCCACACTTATTCCAACCCCCAGGAGAGGTCCAAAATAAAACGCCGGCAATATAAGGTATGTATGTAATAAATGAAGTGTAATAATTAGAGTATCTGAACACCCCTATTTCCATCATTACTCAGATGTTATGTCCCCTATCTTTGGGAGCTTTCGTAAGCCTTTCTCAGAGTTTTATTGTGTTGTAGCCCTGTGAGGCAGAATATTATGGGTTGTTGTGACAGGATGGCAGCGCCATATTACAGGGGAAACTCTGGCGAAAGTTTGGTAGAATTCTCGAGTACTTAACATTCGGGGACGAATGTTCCAAAAGGGGGGAAAATGTTAGACCTCGAAACTTTGGGTTGCTGAGCGGTGAAAAGGGCTAACGAAAGTTAAGGTACATGATGTCCCTATAAGTAAGAAGGGATACTTACTAATTCCAACTAATATTCCAAAGAAGTTAGAGGCAAGAAAGAAAAGTTCATCAAATAAAACTTCACCACATTTCTACGAAAGGGGGTTCGACGGTCGTTCTTTGCACCGTCAGACGAGTCGACGCTCCGTCGATGGTGCCGTAAAACTGAGCTGGAGCAAGGACCATTCGACGAACAAGTCGACGCGCCGTCGATCAGTTCGACGAACCGTCCTTCTCACCGTCGAATGGAAGGAAATGACAGATTGCTCACTGGAAATTTAATGACTTCGACGGCCAGATCGACGCTCCGACGATCGCACCGTACATCTCGGACGGGGCCGATTTCATGATTTAATATAAGGACCCTCCCTCATTTTATTTCATTTCATTTTCATTCTCCTCTCTCCAAGAACCCTCTAGAACCTTCTCCATAATTCACCCATAAGAAATCAAAGGAAAACCATGGTCAATTGCACCAAATCCATGAAATCAAGTTTATGAAACCCAACAAAAGTTCATCTAAGCCAAGAAAACTCAAGAAAAGTGAGTTAGGGTTTTGGTGCAAGAAGAGAAGTTCCACTCAAAGGTTGTTCATCCATCATCTAAGGTGAGTTTTATGCCCCTTTTATATGTTTTGAGTGGTTGAAAGTTGAAACACTTGAATTGTGGAAAGACATAGAAATTGGGTCATGAATGTGTGAATAGTGCTATTGTTGAATAGTGATTGGGATGAATTATGAATGTTGGTATGCTGAGATTGTGTATATGTTATAAGAGACATTTAGACCATGGAATAAGTATTATATATGAGAAAACGCGATAACGAGTTATAATCATAATTGTGGAGAAATCAAAGGGAAATGGTGAATTGTAGTAAGTGTAGATAAATGATGATCGTTGTTGCTATATTGTGAATGTTGTTATTAACTTTGGGAGTTGATATAGAATGTGGGAAAAGTAGTGTAAACAAAGGAAGTGCTGCCCAATTTTCCCTAAAATGATAGAATGTTCTTATAGCCGAGTGACTAATGTTAATACGATTCCTCTCGAAGGTAGAAACGCGAGCGTCGAAGGAGGACGATCAAGCGATAAGATAGTTAAACGACAAAGGTATGTGAGGCTAGTCCTTTATTTCTAATGGCATGAATCTTATAGCATGACTTTCTTTCTTCTCCATGAATCTTTTAAGTTTCGGAAAGATATAAGCCTATATCCCTAATTAGCTACACAAGGTAATGAGTTAAAGTATGGAAGTTCTAGATGTTCATGATATGATGTTGTTAAAACGTTAACGATGTCATTATTGCTTACACTCACCTCATATACTATTCCCTTCAAGGTGAGACAGGATGTTAATGAGTGCTCCATAATGGAATCGGGGAATCACAACCTTACGTCACCCCGATAAAGCATAGTTAACCTTAAGTCTTTATGTATGCATTATGATGAGCATATTATGATGATGATATACCACCGCGCTTATTTGGTCGGGCAGTCACCGCTAAGGCGGGCAGCTACACACCATGGCCAGATGGCATGGGCAGACACCACTAGTGGGCGGCATGAGATGGTACCCCAGACGCGGGAGGCCTGGACGCAGGCTAATGATTATCACACCCATCCGATATGGACGGGCAACTTATATATTTATGTATATATGATATGACGGTGATTATGAATAAGCCAGCATGCATCACTCCCTTCCTACTTGACAGTCAGATACAGATATTCCTTATTGATGCTTCCTTTATTTCCTTGATGTGATATTATTATTTATGCCTCTCATACTCAGTACAATGTTCGTACTGACGTCCGTTTTCTTTGGACGTTGTGTTTATGCCCACCGGTAGACAGGGAGGTGACCCGGATCCAGACTCGTAGAAGCTGTTAGCTTTTGGAGAGAACTCCATTGTTCCGGAGGTGCTTATGGTTATCCTCTTATGTACATGTATGTTTTGGGCACGACGGGGTCCTGTCCCGCCCATATGTCTAGTACTCTAGTAGAGGCTCGTAGATACGTAGTGTGGGTGGTATGGTCTCACGAAGTTGCTACCACGTACATATCTATCTATCTATATATATATATATATATATATTATTTCAATGACCAAAAGGCTTGTGCATATAAAAGTATTTATGTTTTTTAATGAAAGATGAACTTTCTTATGCTTTAAGTGTAAGATTGATAAAAGAGCATTACGTGAGTGTGGTAAACAGTAGAACGAGGGGTGCTCGATGGTTAGCCCCGGGTACCCGTCGCGGCCCCTGGTCGGGTCGTGACAATACCCAACCCTTCTTTTAGGGTGTCAATTTCCATTACTGTTTTGCCTATTTGCTTGTATTCCTTATCGTCACAGATCATCCCAACAACATGAGCATTGTTGTGAGCAGAAAGTGGGTTGTTGGTGACATTCGGAGCCTCTTCGTCATGTATCACAATTGCTTTGTCATCAATTAGCTTCTCAATGGCTCTCTTCAAAGTAAAATAATTTTCTGTGGTATGACCCTGAGTGTTAGAATGATAATCGCACCTAACAGTGGGGTCAAAACCTCTTGCACTTGGGTTCACATTATACGGCATGATAGGTTCAATCAAACCCAATTGTATCAATTTCCGCAGTAGGCTTGTATATGATTCTCCAATTAGGGTGAAGTTTTCCCTCTGTCCTTGCTCTCTTACATAATCAGTCTTAGGACGTGAATCATAAGGTGCTTGAAAATTATGTTGTTGGGGACGAAAGCCTTGTGGAGCAGGCGCCCTCACTTGTTGGCGTTGAGGAGGTCGGGCATATGCTTGGGTGTTGAAAATCGTATATTGGGGTGGGGCAATTGAGTAGTGAGGATCCTGATACGGATAAAAATGTTGAGGTGAATTGGATTGTCCCTGTTGGACTTGGTGGTTTGTCCCCTTTTGAGCAGCACTGGACCTTGATGCCATCATGGATCCTTCCTCTTTCTTTTTTCGATTTCCAAAACCACCAGACCTATTTTGAATTGCTTGGGTGGTAGCATCGAGTTCTACCTGACTCAGAATTTTGCCGGACTTGATGCCATTTTCAACCATTTCCCCAACTTTAATTTCTTCTGCGAATGTATTTCCCACTGCGGAAAGCAAGTAGTGGAAGTAATCAGGTTCTTGTGCCTGGATGAAAACATCAATCATTTCCGACTCCTTCATCGGCGGTTTGACCCTGGATGCTTGTTCTCTCCACTTGATAGCATATTCTCTAAAACTCTCAGTAGGCTTTTTCTTCATACTGGTGAGAGAATTGCGATCAGGCACAATATCAATGTTATACCGAAATTGTCGAACAAAATCTTGTACCATGCCATCCCATGTAGGCTAATTAGAAATATCTTGGTCGATGAACCATTCTGAGGCAATCCCTGCTAAACTTTCTCCAAAATATGCCACAAGCAATTCTTTCTTACTCCCTGCCCCTCTTAGTTGATTGCAATACTTCTTCAAGTGTGCTACGGGGTCACCGTGACCATCGTACTTCTCAAACTTCGGAGTCTTAAACCCAAGGGGAAAATGAACATTGGGGAACATGCACAAATCTCTGAATGAGAAGCTTTTTTGACCTCCTAATCCTTGCATATTCCTCACACTCTGCTCTAGACTCTTCATTTTTCTGGCCATTTCTTCTTGTTCCTCGTTCTTAGCAGTTTTCTCGATCTCGATGGGGGAACTATACTGCTGAAAGGGGTTATATGAGTCTGGGACTTTAAAAGTCAATTTCGGAGAATAATATTGATCATGGTGACCTTGAGATGAAGGATCATTATTGGACTTCTGTACCAATGTTGGTTGAGGGATTGTAGTAGTTTGTACAGTGGGGATGAAAAGTGGGTTATTTCTGAGGGCATGCATTTGGAGGGCGCACAGTGGAAGTTCCCGAAGTGTTGGATATGTTAAAATTTGGACCAAATCCAGTAGGAAAAAGTGGATCACTTGTTTCAATGGGAATTGACATAGTCACATCCGGGAATCCAGGGATTGAAGGTGGTGGAGTTTGCCCATTCATCCAAGCTTGGTACATGTCAGCCATTTGTTATCTCAACATCCTTACTTCCTCTGCTGATGCTGATTCATGTTGAACCATCTGACCTCGAGATTCGTCATTGTCTAACTCGTTTCCATCCTTATGGGCCATTATCCCCTTTCCTTTAGACCTTGTGTTAGATTCGTGAGGAGCCAGTTCAACCACAAACCAACCACTTTATCTTTAAGACAAGAACAAACAAGTTAGGGTTTAGCATTTTGCAGATATCAACCACACGTTGTATGCCATGTATCTAAATTATTTCATATCTAATATAAGCATCGGAAAGCTTTCATGTTTCATCCCGGCTTTGGGTGAATTCCTTTCAACACTTTTCTTATTTTGTTTATTTTTTCAATTTTCTCTTTCAGTGATTTTGCAACATTTTGATTGAACCCATTAAGGGATGCCTACGTATCATGTTAAACATGAATCAGAGCATTACGTAGTTCATAAAAAAAGAACAAATTTGGATTTTTTGAATCAACCAAACATATTTTTTAGTATTTTTCTATACAAAGAAGTAAAGGAAAATAACCAGGAAGAAAGGCACCATAGACTCGAAAAGACTAAAACAGGACTAGAATATCCAAAACAAACTAAAAATAAAGACTCGAAAAGAGTCATCCTCAAAATACAACTACTGAACTAAAACCCCTAATAATTATAACTAAACTTCAATCTTCGAAAATCTGCGATCTTCTATGTGAACCAATGCATATCTGCTCAAGGTGCTTCTGGCCCCCTAACATGCGGTATATTTGCTTTAGTTCTGCTGCAAAGTGGCATGCGAAGATAGGTATCTTTCTAGCAAATTGCTCATAATCCATCCCCTGACAGTCCAGACAACTTTAAGCAGTATGAACAACTAAATTGTGGACATGTTCTCTAACATCTCGATAATTTCGCCTTGGACTTGCTGCTGGCGAGTAGTGGCTATCTCTCTTATACCTGCCTCACGGTTCAATGCCAATTCAAGCTGGTTTCGAATTCTTGCTTGGTCATTCATTAATTGGTTCCTTTCTACATCAAACCGAACTCTTTCTTTATCAAATTCAGCTTGTTGTCGAGTTTGCAAGGCCAAGAATTGAGCTTTCTCATCTTCAAAACGCGTTTTCTCCGCATCAAAGAAGACTCCCTTCTTATCGAGCACTCTCTGTAACACATCAACGGCTTCTCTAACAATGCCCAAGTCCTCGTATAAGGTCTGAATTGTAGAGTGATGTTTCCTCTCAACCGTTTTTTGGGCTGTCTTAACTCTAGCATCCATTTCTGCCTCCATCTGAGCCAAATCCTCTCTGGCAGTTTTTAGTTCTTTATCAAGAGCATGTAGAGTGGACTGATAGTTCTCTTCAACTTCAAACCGAGCTTGCTTGATTCTGACCTCAACCTCTGCCTCCTTGTCTCTTGCCTCTTTCACAGACCCTTCAGGCCTAACCTTGAGGGGAGCTTGATCATGAAACCAGTAAAAGTACGGGGGATCTACCTCTCCTTGATCACGATCCTCTATCATAGTACTCAAACCTAGGACCCGATGACCACCCCAAATTCTCTGAGCTTCTGATTCTCGACGCTGATCTTCTGATTTTACCTCCCATACAAAATTCTGCATGTTCTCAACAATAGGAGCGATTTGCCTCTGACCTAGCTGGCGTAAAACTCGAAGCGGAGCATACGGCTGAAACCCTCTGAGGCCCATTAGAACAAAAAAAGGCTGATAAAAAGACATGTGGATCACCTCCGCCGAAGGAAACCAATGATAATTCCAAGTAATCTGAGAAGCTGTTAACTCACGAAGATACTCTACCCAAGCCTTGACGCCCTCTGGCAAATTTTTCCTTAATTCCTCCACCCGGTCTAGATGATCTAAGATATTGCTCTTCCAATCAGATTTGAATTTTGACTGGTAATGATGGCGGTATAAGTGCTCTAGAAACCACACTTGTAATAAAGTGTTACAACCTTCAAAATATTTTTCACCCTCTCAGCATTCAGTCAAAGCACGATATATATATCAGCTAGGATCATTGGTAAGATGGTGGAATCTTCTCTCTTCATCATAGTTGTGACTATCCCAGACAAACGAATTTCGATTTTTCTGTCTCATCTAGGAAAAACCATGGTTCCCAGGAAAGCTACCATGAATGCTTCTTGCCTATTCTTTTCCCATGTAAAGTAGTGATTCCCATTTTTTAGTTGCTTTCCACATTGTAGAAATCCTTGTTTGTTTCCATATCTCTCATATAAGAACTCGAAAGTAACCCATCCATTCTCCAAACATGCCATACGAGGGTGGTTAAGGTGCATTTGCTCCAAATATTTATTTCCACTAACATTTCTCGGAGCTAGAGGTGTTTTGTTACGAAGGTTCTTTCCTAACCCTGTGAAACCACCTAGTTCTTCCAGTGTAGGAGTCAACTCAAAATCTCTAAAGCGGAAGACATTGTTTGCAGAGTCCAGAATGAAATTAAAGCCTCAATTAGCTCCCTGTCAGGGCTGATTCTCATAATATATGTGAGGAATGCTAGATGTTTAAATATCGGGGTCTGTAGATAATGACCCATATCGTTCCACCAAGCCAGGAGTAAAGGTGGGGTTTTGTCTGCAATCATAAACTCTAGGGGTTCATTGACTTCTTCAACTGCTTCATCTCTTGTCCTCATATCACATCTCATCGGTATCATTTTTGCCTATTTAGAAAAATAAAAAGGCCTTCGGATTAAGACCTAAACACAAAAAGAAAAGAGAAAAATAAAATTAAATTAAAAAAAATGTAAAAAGTGGCTATTTTTCACAAAAACAACCCTTATATGCTTTTGTAGCAAAATTTTAGGGTTATCTTGGCAATATTGGCTAGATGCGAAAACTAAAGTACTAAAATGATTTTTTTTAAAAGGTGGGCCAAACCTGAGGGAGGTTTCCTACTTATCACACCAGATGGTGAGAATCAGGCCCGCGTAGTTTGTGAAGACTACTACAATAAAGGATTTTTTTTAATTTTACTTAAAACAAAAGACTCGTTTTTTTTTTTTTTTGTTTCTTGAGAATTTGTTGTGAAAACACAAAAGACTAGATTCTTTCTGGTTGTTTATTAAAAACAATATGGGTATATAATAAATCTCTTTCTTTGTTTTACTAATCACCCCAAAAGTCGATCAACAATGAACAACCATTCCGAATAGTATTGCAAATAGCACATATGATGCACATGTTGGTCAAGAGAAACAGGCGTCTGTCTTAGACGGACTCGGCCCCTGTGCCGAACCCCACTAGGTCAAATGCAAGTGATGCAAACAAAGCGCGGCCTACTAGGGATACCATGTCTGTGTTCCAGTTCTACTAAGGTTAAACCTAATGGAGAAAGGTATCTAGACTGGCTGTAAAATGAGCGGACGACTCAAGTCGGGCGAGGGACAACGTACCGGTAGCAGCGCTTTCTAGCTTTGTTGTGGGTCCTCCCCATCCTAAACATGTGTGACTATAAATTCTTCACCAGGGACCAAGGGCCCACTGGCTTTATCTCAGCAGAAGTGGGGTGCGTAGTCGCAATTCCCGTTTTTGTGGCAAAAATGCATTATTGAAGACTCAGAGGGGGTGCGCGAGAGAAGACAAATATATTGCAATTCAACAATATCAAAGCAGTAAATAAGCAGGAATAGAGCACATTAGTCCCATATATACAAAATATCCAAGAAATAAAGAAAGTCAAATGCAAGTCAACATATAAAGCTCGAATTCTGGTTATCCCAGCAGAGTCGCCATCTATCACACCCTTTTTTTATGAAAAATAAATATATTATATGTTGACTTGCATTTGACTTTCTTTATTTCTTGGATATGATTTCTTGTAATAAATATGATTTTATTCCACCAGGAGATAAGAATATCCATGCTAATACTGACTGTAAACTATCTTTAAAGGAAAGAACTTCAAACTCAACAAATCCTTTTGATTTTTATATTTAATCTGAGCTTAATCTTTCACCAGAACCACACTACAGTGTTTTTCTTTTTGGCGAGTTAAATAATAAACATATCATTTTATCCATTCATGCACATTACAAAGAATAGCGGAACATGTTCATAATGAGTCATACAGCAGAAAATTTCTCACTAAACAAAATCTATTCAACCTATTTTGTAAATTAAACAATACATCAAGAAGTCAATATAAAAATTGATTCCGACCAATACGAACATACAGAAAAGTAGTAATTGAGTCAAACAAAAGTACATATTAATTGCTAAATTGGATAAGAAAGAATAGTTTTTTTTTCCTTTTCGCGAACTCAATAAGTAAGAATCATATATACATATGCATAATGTCTTCAAGAAAATCAGGTGAAAACTTTCCTATTCATTTCTGAAATAATTTTTGCACCCAAAAGACAAAATCAAATCCATCTCATAGCATGAAAGTTGATTATTATTATACAGACATGGAAATCATTTAATTAAAAATAAGAAAGTAAAAGATGGATCTTAAATATGCAAGAAGTAACCACACGTTTTACCAACTTTACTCTAAATTTAATGATGCAAGGATCTGAACATACTTCATATTATGACGTCAAAGAACAATAACCGATTAGACACATAAGGCATCTTAACAACTTCGTAACAATGGAATCAATTCTCAAATAATCATAACATTGAACTATACAAAGAAGATTGCGTGTTACCTTTGCGTAAATATCTCGCTGAAAAATAATAATATGAAGCTACAATATTCTACCAATTTCTCAGTTAATAACGACTAACTTAAAGTCCACGAACTCGAAACCGCGAACGGAAACCTCGAACTCGAACTTTAAAGAAAACCTTTATTTTTTTTGTTTTGTTTTGTGTTTGCTGTTTTTATGTTTATGTGTGTTGTGTGATTTTTTCTACGTTCTGTTGTGTTACATATAGTGGTGTGTCCGCGCTTTGTGTTGAAGAGATTGTGATGGACTAGGAGTTTTAGGATAATTAGTTTTAGTTTGTAAAGGGGAAGGAGACTTGGCTAGGATTAGCATGGGAAAGGTTTGGGTAGATTAGGATTGGTTTTAAAAGGAGAACGTAAAGAAGAGGGAGTGTTAGGGATTTGTTTCGTTGAGAAATTATAGGAGTTGAGATATTGGTTTTAGGATTAGTTGAAGGGAAACTGTCGTGAAGGAGAGGAGTTTTGGGATGAACGGGGTTTTAGGCTAGTTATTTTAGGAATTTGTTTTTTTGTATTTTTCGGATTTCCTATTTTTCCCTTTTTGGTTATTTTGTTTATTTTCTTTTTTCATAAAATATAATGATAAAAATATTACTTAATTATTTTTAGACAAATAAAATATAGAAAAGTTAAATATCTTGTCCTAAATAAAATCTAACTAAGAAAACCATAAAAAAAAACACTAGCTTTTTTATTAAAACCTAAATCAGAAGGAAACATATATTTTGTAAATTTTCTTTTTCTTTTGAAAAATAAAGACAGAATTTTTCCTAAAATGTGACTCTATTTTTGTAGCTTTCGATCTTTAAATGTAAGACTTGCTAAAAATGAGATAAAAATTAAAATATCTAACTAAACCTAAAAGAAACATTTAAATGCTAAAAATGGTGTAAAAACTTATGTTCGGTCAAAAATTAGGTGTTCACATGGATCAATGGTCTTTCCTCATGCATTGTGTTTATTCTTCAATTTTTCGCTTGACCATCCACAGTCTGAAGTCCATTGGTTCGACTGATTCGGATTTTTGTCTAGTTCGCCCATTAAAAGAGTAAAACGCTTCCAACAAAAAAGTTCTCAATTTCCATTATTTCTATTGAGAATATAATTAAATTTTAAAAAGTGTGCTCTCTCTAATAACTTAAGCTTTTAGATGAGATGGTCATACACTTCAACATGGTATCAGAGCAGGCCGAAGGCTCTGAGATCAAATCTCATCGCCAACCATTATCAAAAAGAATTTTCACGTGCTTGGTCAATAAAAAAAAACAGATCCGCACTTGAGGGGCGTGTTGAAAATATAATTAAATATTAAAACTGTGCAAAATCAGACCCGCACGTGAGGGGCGTGTTGAGAATATCATTTTTTCTCCCAAACGGAGACGCAAATATATGTGGTCGTACAAGTAATATAGGATTTAAAGTCCAGATATCGGTACCCACAGAGACTTAGATTTTATACTGTTCAACTAATTCAAATTCCGTTATAACTATTCAAGAAGGTGAAAATCAAGATATTTGTTGTACCTAAACTAAGACTGAAAGTAAACAAATAAATATGAGTATTTTGTGACCGAGACAATCGTGACGAAGACTGTAAGGTTTATAAGATGAGAAAGAGTTTCAGGGTCATGCCTTTCGACAATCCAGTTAGTCTTCAGACAATTCTACCTATCTTATTTACTGGGTTACTAGTTGATGGGTTGATGTTAACTTTATGATATTCTTTCGAACTACTCACAAGCCTATAGATGCTACTCTTAACGTCTATATTTCTGTGATCGCAAGAAGGTAACAAGAACGCATTTATATCTCCATATCCAACTAAGTAGCGCTAAAGGGTATACTTCTATTCTCAGTAGCGAAACGATTAAATCGAACGAAATCTATTTGTTCTTATTACGTACATGAATTCCTTCTTTCAAATTCAACTCACGCACCACAGATAGTGTCTAATTAGTGATCAAGTAATTAAACAATTAAGCACAAGAATAAATAAGCAACCCCACAAATGAAAATTCAATAGATAATAATTGTCTTCAAACAAACGATCATGCCTTTGCCACAACCCTAGAACAAAAGAGCTTAGCTAGTCATAATTTGAGATGAAGAACAAGAATTCATGAGTAATTTAGGGTTGAATGAAGAAATAAAATAAAACCGAAGAGAGAGAATAAGAATGACGACTTACAAGTCTTAAGAAAATCCCAGCACGCCGTTCATAACTTACAAAACGTTTACTTATAGTCTAGGTTAAAAGCTAAAATAATAAAAACCAAATCCCGATCAAAACTGGAAAAGAGTCGATGTGCGGCACCCCGGCGTCGCGAGGGTACCGCAGATGAGCAAAAACCTGTCAGAGGGACGTTCTGAGTGTGGCACCGCTGCGACGGGATGGTGCCGTAGGTTTGCCCTGTTCTTCCCCTTTTTTTTCACTAAGTACACTAGCTCTTGGGCTGCGACGCGAGACCATCGCGAGCCTCTTCAGTGCTTCTATCGTTTCAGCACGAAACTCTTCCAAATATTCGCCAAACTGCTTGGGACTCATCAAATCTTCCTTGTGGGACCTGAAGAACACAAATACTGCAACATAAGCTCAAATATACTAAATCCAATGCAAAGGTATGATTAATGTACTAAGAAACCAAGGGGAAATGACACGAAATGTAGATATTTGTGCCAAAATATCACCACCGCACCTTAGACTTTGCTCTCCTTCGAGCAAAAACTTATCAATACCATCCTACCACAATTTTACAACCTACCATTCAAACGGATCTTCTCGGGTTTCGGGTAATACAACAAAGTTCAAAAAACACCATTCAAAACAACATTGCGCCAATCTTACAAGAGCCATGCCAATCAATCGAAATTTCATTTAAAACATCAACAAACAACCTACTCAAAAACCATTTACTTTCAAGAACACAAGACTCAAGGACACCACTCAAAGCAAAACAATCATGCTACTCAAACAAGAATCTAACATTTCACCAATCTATTGTCAACTATGTGCCCTCACCGAAAGAGAGTTGTCCATATATCTCACAAGAGTCAAACATGTTTATTTCAATGGACATAAAATCAACAAAGACGCTCACTCTCAAAACAAATATCAAATGACAAATACAACGAACCATAAGCTTCTGTATTGTAACCGCTTCACTAGTATAAGTATATTGAACCTAGGATCAAGTAGGACTTAAAGGGTTGTAATGTTGCCTAAGGACCGGGTAGGAATTATTTGGATAATAGTGACTATCCTCCCTAAGCACTTTAATACATACAACATACATCGTTTTGCACAACTTTCATTGCCAACCAATTTCTACAACCAACCAATCAATCCTCCCAAATCAACCCCATTAGTTTTTTTTTTTTAAAGAATTTAAGCACCAAATTTTTTAAAACGTTAGAAGGGACTTTTATTTGACCAAATTAACCTTTTTGTTTTTAGTTTTTCAGTTCAGCCATTTTTTTTTTCAATTCCCAATTAACGAACGAAATTTGCTTCACTTTAGGTGCATCAATAGACTTCACTAGATGTCAATCAACAAAAACTACCCATTTCACATCCCAACTCCAATTACAACAATCAATGACTAAAGTGCTCAAGGAGTATTATGGATCAAGATTCAGCTAATTAGAACAAAGGGGTACAAATTTATTGACCGCTATCAAAGAAATGGCTAAAGGCTCAACGAGGCTAACTATGATAACATGTACATGCATGGGTTGGTAGGATAAGTGTCACGCCCCAAAACCCACCCTAGACGTGACCGGCATCCGACGTCATGAACAACACCGGAAGAACCTAAATGATGCAATAATAACACTTGAATCCACCAGGTTCAACATTCGCCTCCAACAGTTTAATAAAATAAATGCAAACAGATCATAAATATAAGAGTTAAATCAGCGGAAGTCTTTATAATTTAAATAATTCAACCAAAACATAATAATGTGCCCGAAAGAGTTAAACAACTCTTCTTCTACCCACATTCGAATGTATACTAAGGAGCTTCTAAGAATAAGGAATGAATGCCTAACTCATCGGGACGCAGCCTGGAGACTAATATAAATAAATGGAATTAAATAAATAGGGTGTCCCACGAATGAATGTGTGGGCTCACCAAATCAGCAGCAACCGCAAGTCCTTCCTAAATGCCCGGAGTATCAAGAACCTGCTCTTCATTGTTACCTAACATACCATAAAAAAAACAAAAATGGTATGCCTGAGTACTTCGTACTCGGTGAGTGCATCGGGGACAACAAGTGATATGAAAATAAAGTACAATAATACATAAAGAAATCAGTCTTGAAAATCATGTGAAAACCAAGGTAAGAACAGTTATTCAGTTTGTGTATCTCAATAAGAATTATCAAAACCGATTATAAGGCCTCTTGTCAAGGTACAACTTCAAATATGCCTTTAAATTGATCATAATTAACAGCAACAATTTCATGAGAAAATAAGAATATCACACATGCTAATACAGGCCCAAGAATCAAGCACATCGAAAGGGTGACTGTGGAGGTTCCCTTGTCACAGCGCACCACACCAGAATATGAAATTCAACGGTGGCTATCCTTCCTCCCAAATAGCTAGGCATAATCACACCCCATGTAGCGAACCCGGAAGTGGCCACTGTTCCTCCCGAATGGCTAGGCATTATCACACTAGGATCCATACTGACTACCCTTCCTCCCGAGTAGCTAGGCCAAACAAAACAACAAAGTTCATAGCATAGAAGCCAATTCACAATTTATCTCAAAGTCGTCACACCGTCAAATAGCATTAAAGTTCATTATGCCATTATGAAAATCCATAGTTTCATAGATAATCCTGAAAACGTTTCCACTTCTTTAAACAAGATTCCTTTGTCTTAGTTTCTTTGTAAAATCATCAATACCAACAATTAACCATCATCACTAATCATCTCTTATAGAAGAAAACGATTATGATTTCATATACGTATATAGAAGATAATACAATCAAGGTTTAATGTGGGCTTGTCCCCGCACGCACACCAACCACAAGCAAAGATATGAATTTGGGTTTTGCATGAAAAGTTCACCTTTTTATTCAATAAATAACCTTTGAGAAGAAAACATATATCCATGATAAGGTTTTTAAAAGAGAGACATACCTTAGTGTGTTAAACAAAGTTTAACAATTCACTTTCCTAGTGAAGAACACCCAAACCCTAGCTTGAATCACTTTAGGAAGAATTATGTTGCAAACCCTAGGTTTTAGTCACAAGAATCATGTTAAGAATCATGGGTTTGTTGTTAGGATTGATAATCAATGATTAAGATGTTCTTACCTTAGTGTTGGAGCCCTAGAGAGATATTTTCGTCCTTAGGGTTTTTGAGAGTGAAAAGAATGGAAGAAAAACTAAAATTTTGCAACTTATATAATTTCATCCCGGCAGGCACAAGGACGGTACAAACGACGGAGCGTCGAACAGAACGACGGAGCGTCGATCTGCTCCATCGAATGGTCTTTGTGCTTGGTCAATTCGACGGTACAAACGACGGAGCGTTGATCTGCTCCGTCAAAGTCATGAAATTTCCAGTGAGCAACTTTCTCTTCCTCACAATCGACGGTGCAAAGGACGGAGCGTCGAACAGAACGACGGTACAAAGGAAGACCGTCAAACCTCCTTTTCGTGAAACTGTAGAGAATTTTCATTTTGACCCTCTCCTCTTGGGTCTTTAGCCTAAAGCCATGCACGTAACCCAACATATAAGGTTCCAAAGGGCTCATACAATGCTTTCACACTCTATACGGATTTACGGGATGTTACATTATCCCTCCCTTAAGATTCATTCGTCCTCGAATGAGAATAATAGTCTAGAAAAGAATTCACTAAACCACAATTTTCTTCTAACAAACACAACGATTCATCCATCAGTAATTTAAAACGGCAGCTCATACCTGCCACTGGGAACAAGTGGGGATATCTCTTCTTCATGTCCTCATCCGCTTCCCATGTAGCTTCCTCAGTATTATGGTTTCGCCACAACACTTTAACCGATGCCACATAGGTTAACCCTTCATTAATTTCAATCTCTTCATAGTTCAACACATGGGAAGGATCAGGTTTGTACAACCTCAACATTGAAACGTGAAACATAGGATGCACCATGGCCATATCAGATGGTAACTTCAACTCAGCCACTGTCCCAATTTTCCTAACAATCTCATAAGGGCCAATAAAATGAGGACTAAGTTTCCCCTTTTTACCAAACCGCATTACTCCCTTCATCGGCGATACTTTCAGGAACACTTTCTCACCAACAGAAAACTCCAGCTCACGCCGCCTGATATCCGTATAGGACTTCTGTCTACTCTGAGCTGTCTTGAATCGTTGCACAATAAGATTAACCTTCTCAATTGCTTCATGAACTGAATCCGGACCCAAAAATTCCACTTCAGTGGGTTCAAATCAACCAATTGGAGATCGACAACGCCTCCCATAAAGAGCCTCATAAGGAGCCATTTGAATACTCGCTTGATAGCTATTGTTGTAAGCGAATTCCACCAGAGGTAGGTGGTCATCCCAACTTCCTCCAAAATCAATTGCACAAGCTCGTAGCACATCTTCCAAAGTCTGAATAGTTCTCTCCGCCTGCCCGTCAGTTTGAGGATGAAAGGCGGTGCTCAATTTCACTCTAGTTCCCAACCCTTCCTGAAAGGATGTCCAAAAATGAGCAGTAAATTGCGTACCTCTATCAGATATAATCGATGTCAGAAAACCATGCAATCTAACTATCTCTTTGAGATATAACTTTGCGTACTCCGCTGCAGTATATGACGTCTTCACGGGGAGATAATGGGCAGACTTTGTGAGTCTATCCACGATAACCCAAATCGAGTCAAATTTGGCCTTTGTGCGGGGTAATCCCACAACGAAATCCATATTGATCTCCTTCCACTTCCAATGTGGAATCTCGATATTCTGAGCTAGGCCTCCAGGCCTTTGATATTTAGCCTTCACCTGTTGACAGTTTAAACACTTAGTCACAAAGTTAGAAATATCAACCTTCATGCTCTTCCACCAATAGTGTTGTTTCAAATTCTTATACATTTTGGTGGATCCCGGATGAACCGAATACTTGGATGAGCTTCCATCATTAATTCTTGTCGAAGACCATCAGCATCAGGAACACACAATCATCCTTGCAACCGCAGAACACTATCACCAGTACCAACAGTAAATGAAGTGTACTCACCCCTTTCCACTCCATCTCTCAGATTTGCCAAAAGTTCATCATCATATTGCTTAGATTTTATCCTTTCCACCATGTCAGACCGTAACGGCGTGATTCCCACTAACTCTCCATCTTTGGTTTCAGCAAGTCTGATCCCAAGACTAGCAAGTCTTCAAATTTCCTTCCCCACGGGTATATCATGTGCACACAAATAAGCCAACGTGCCCATAGATTTTCTACTCAAAGCATCAGCAACCACATTAGCCTTACTAGAATGATACAAGATATTCAAGTCGTAATCTTTCAACAACTCCAACCACCTCCTCTACCTGAGATTCAACTCTCGCTGCTTGATGATATATTGCAGACTCTTGTGATCAGTAAAAACATCACAATGCTCATCATATAGATAATGACGCCAAATTTTCAAAGCAAATACCACAGCAGCCAACTCCAAGTCATGAGTCGGATAGTTCTTCTCATGCTTCTTCAACTGACGCGAAGCATAAGCAATCACCTTACCGTTCTGCATCAATACACAACCCAAACAAATTCTAGAGGCATCACAATACACCACATATCCACCAGACCCAGAAGGTAAAGTCAAAATAGGAGCCGAAGTCAACCTTGTCTTAAGCTCTTGGAAACTCTTTTCACAAGCTTCGGACCACTGAAACTTAGCAGTCTTCTATGTCAATTTAGTCAATGGTGAGGCTATGGACGAAAAACCTTCCACAAACTTTCTGTAATAATTTGTCAGATCTAAGAAACTACGAATTTCCGTCGCACTAGTTGGTCTAGGCCAATCCTTAACCGCTGAAATTTTCTGAGAGTCTACTTTAATGCCGTCAGCAGTCACCACGTGACCCAAGAAAGACACAGACTCAAGCCAGAACTACCACTTAGAGAATTTTGCATAAAGCTCGTTCTCCTCAAGTGTTGTTAAAGTTATCCTCAAATAATTAGCATGATCCTCATGATTCTTAGAGTACACCAAAATGTCATCAATAAACACAATAATTAATCGGTCTAGATGTGGCTTAAAAACACGGTTCATTAAATCCATGAATGCAGCAGGTGCATTAGTCAAGCCAAATGACATGACTAGAAACTCAAAGTGCCCCATAACGAGTACGAAAAGCAGTTTTCGGGATATCCTCCTCCTTTATCTTCAATTGATGATATCCAGACCTCGGGTCAATCTTTGAAAAGAACTTAGCACCCTGAAGTTGGTCAAACAAATCATCTATCCTAGGCAAGGGATACTTATTCTTAATGGTCACTTTATTAAGCTGACGGTAGTCAACACACATTCTTAGGGAACCGTCTTTCTTCCTAACAAACAAGACTGGAGCACTCCAAGGTGAGGAACTTGGTCAGATGAAACCCTTATCCAACAAGTCCTTCAATTCCCTTAGCTCCGATGGAGCCATACGATAAGGTGGAATAAAATTAGATTGGGTGTCGGGGATAACATCAATCCCAAAATCAATAACTCTATCAGGAGGAATACCAGGAAGATCTTCAGGAAATACTTTAGGATAATCACTGACTATGGGAACCGATGCAAATTCAGGTACTACGGCTTTTGTAACATTAACAGCAACCAAATGGTAAATACACCCCTTAGTAATCATCTTATGAGCCTTAAGATAGGAAATAAATCTACCCTTTGGCTTAGCAATTTCACCCTCCCACACAATAACAAGCTCAATGGGAAAGGCGAAACGAATTAACTTATGGCGACAATCCACATTAGCATAACACGCAGACAACCAGTCCATCCTCATAATTACATCAAAATCCACCATCTCAAGTTCATAAAAATCAGCCACAGTCTCACGGCCTTTAATCACAACAACACAATTTCTATACACTCTAGAAGCAATAACCGGAACACCCGAAGGCGTATCAACAGCAAAGCATTCCAACAATGGTTCGGGTTTCATACCCATATCAAGAGAAAAATAAGGAGTCACATAGGATAAATTTGAACCCGGATCAATCAATGAGTAAGCATCATGAGAACAGATGGTAAGGATACCTGTAACCACAGCGTCAGAAGCCTCAACTGCCTCCCTATGAGTCAGCCCATAAATTCGAGCTGTCCTTCCACCAGAAGTATTAGCAACTTCCTTTCCTTTGCCGTTGTTACGAAAATTATGATTATTATTGTTAGCATTACCAGCAGGAGGATTTCTAGGAAATGCAGAAGCAGGCGAATCATCCTTTTGGTTATTCATAGCAGCCATCTCACGTGGCCACTTTCTGCATTCCCTTTTGATGTGGCCTCTAATCCCACAATGATGACAGATACGCTCTTCCCACCCTGGCGGACGACTACTTCCATGCGAAAACTTACTATTATTATTATTATTATTATTATTATTATTATTATTATTATTATTATTTTTCTGGCCTTGCCTACCAGAAGGCACACTAGCATGGGAATAAGCTCTAGACTGAGCAGGTGCAAAATACCCTTTACTCTGCCCTCCCTTATAATTATTACCACTGAAACCACCAGCCGATCGGGCCTTCTTGTTCTGATCTCGATCCACTCTCTCCTCATTTTTCCAACTCTCTTATTGCTCAGCAAACCCAACTAAAGATGAGAAAGTACAAGTAGGAGACATAGCAACAGCAGCATATGTAGACTTGATACGTGGTACCAAGCCTTTCACAAATCGAGTCAACTTATGCTTTTCAGTCGGAATCATGTATAAAGCATACTTTGACAGACGGGTGAATTCCAAACTATACTCACAAACGGGCTTGTTACCCTGCTCTAGCTTTTCAAACTTTGTAGCTATAGCAATTCTTTCCTCATTAGACAAGAACCTTTCCATGAACGCCTCTTCAAATTCAGCCCATGTCGGAGCTAAAGCAGCGTCATCCCTCTCAGATTTCCACATCTCAAACCATACGTGAGCAACATCCCTCAACTGCTAAGAAGCAAGCCTTACAGCTTCGGAATCCCGGGCATCCATTGCCCTCAATGCCTTGAAGGTCTCATCTAAAAAGTGTTGGGGGTCATCCATCTCTCGTGACCCAAAGAACTCTGGTGACTTCAAGTCGAGGAATTGCTTAAGTCTGCCTCCATCATGAGGTCCCACACCTCCACGCTGCTGCTGAGCAGCAACCAATGCAGTCAACATTTGAATAGTCATTTGCATAGTACCTATCTCAGGTACACCCGCAACAGGAACATCAGGAGCAGGTGGAGCTGGAGGTGGTGCTTGATTTCCAGCATCATTTCAATTACCAGCATTCGTGCCCCCAAGATTTCGGCTAACTTTCGCGGGACGTCCTCGTTTAACATTTTTTGATCGCGTCAGAGTCATTTCTACAAGGCACGAATTAACGAGCGAATTAGAATGATCCTAAAAAGAAGAATAGGAAACACCTATAAATGTCCTGGGATTTTCTTAGTCATGAAGGTGATCTGGCTGCACAAGGAAAACTCCACTAGACACAGCTCCACAGACACAGACGACAATCCTAGGACATATTTAAACCTAGGCTCTGATACCAAGCTTGTCACGCCTCAAAACCCACCCTAGACGTGACCGACATCCGACGTCATGAACAACATCGGAAGAACCTAAATGATGCAATAATAACACTTGAACCCGCCAGGTTCAACATTCGCCTCCAACAGTTTAATAAAATAAATGCAAACAGATCATAAATATAAGAGTTAAATCAGCGGATGTCTTTATAATTTATATAATTCAACCAAAACATGATAGTGTGCCCGAAAGAGTTAAACAACAACTCATCTTCTACCCACATTCAAATGTATACTAAGGAGCTTCCAAGAATAAGGAATGAATGTCTAACTCATCGGGACGCAGCCCGGAGACTAATATAAATAAATGGAATTAAATAAATAGGGTGTCCCACGAATGAATGTGTGGGCTCACCAAATTAGCAGCAACCGCAAGTCCTTCCTAAATGCCCGGAGTATCAAGAACCTGCTCTTCAATGTTACCTAACATGCCATAAAAAAACAACAATGGTATGCCTGAGTACTTCATACTCAGTGAGTGCCTCGGGGACAACAAATGATATGAAAATAAAGTACAATAATACATAAAGAAATCAGTCTTGAAAATCATGTGAAAACCAAGGTAAGAATAGTTATTCAGTTTTTGTATCTCAATAAGAATTATCAAAATCTCTTATACGGTCTTTTGTCAAGGTACAACTTCAAATATGCCTTTTAATTGATCATAATTAACAACAAAAATTTCATGAGAAAATAAGAATATCACATATGTCAATACAGGCCCAAGAATCAAGCGCATCGAAGGGGTGACCGTAGAGGTTCCCTTGTCACAGTGCACCACACCGGAATATGAAATTCAATGATGGCTATCCTTCCTCCCGAATAGCTAGGCATAATCACACGCCAGGTAGCGAACCCGGAAGTGGCCACTCTTCCTCCCGAATGGCTAGGAATTATCATACTAGGATCCATAGTGGCTACCCTTCCTCCCGAGTAGCTAGGCCAAACGTAACAACAAAGTTCATAGCATAGAAGCCGATTCACAATTTATCTCAAAGTAGTCACACCATCAAATAGCATTAAAGTTCATTATGCCATTATGAAAATCCATAGTTTCATAGATAATCCTGAAAACGTTTCCACTTCTTTAAACAAGATTGCTTTCTCTTAGTTTCTTTGTAAAATCATCAATACCAACAATTAACCATCATCACTAATCATCTCTTATAGAAGAAAACAATTATGATTTCATATACGTATATGGAAGATAATACAATCAAGGTTTAATGTGGGCTTGTCCCCTCACGCACACCAACTACAAGCAAAGACACGAATTAGGGTTTTGCATGAAAAGTTCACCTTTTTATTCAATAAATAACCTTTGAGAAGAAAACATATATCCATGATAAGGTTTTTAAAAGAGAGACATACCTTAGTGTGTTAAACAAAGTTTAACAATTCACTTTCCTAGTGAAGAACACCCAAACCCTAGCTTGAATCAATTTAGGAAGAATTAAGTTGCAAACCCTAGGTTTTAGTCACAAGAATCATGTTAAGAATCATGGTTTGTTTTTAGGATTGATAATCAATGATTAAGATGTTCTTACCTTAGTGTTGGAGCCCTAGAGAGATATTTTCGTCCTTAGGGTTTTTTAGAGTGAAAAGAATGGAAGAAAAACTAAAATTTTGCAACTTATATAATTTCAGCCCGACAGGCACAAAGGACGGTACAAAGGACGGAGCGTCGAACAGAACGACGGAGCGTCGATCTGCTCCGTCGAATGGTCTTTGTGCTAGGTCAATTCGACGGTACAAACGACGGAACGTCGAACAGATCGACGGAGCGTCGATTTGCTCCTTCAAAGTCATGAAATTTCCGGTGAGCAACTTTCTCTTCCTCACAATCGACGGTGCAAAGGACGGAGCGTCGAACAGAATGACGGTACAAAGGACGACCGTCAAACCTCATTTTCATGAAACTGTAGAGAATTTTCATTTTGACCCCTTCTCTTGGGTCTTTAGCCAAAAGGCATACACGTAACCCAACATATAAGGTTCCAAAGGGCTCATACAATGCTTTCACACTCTATACGAATTTACGGGATGTTACAATAAGTCAAAATTTAGGCTAACAAAGAAATGCCTCTATCACTTCCTAAGTCATAATAAACTTCATTTCGGTTTACGAAAACACGGGACAAGTTCTAGACATCAATATAATGCACAGAGTAGACAAAATATTTACTTACACACACATGGTACATAATCTACGCAAGAAGGACCCATATTGTCCCTCGAATCAAGCAACACATACATATAATGCCAAGTGGGTCATACATGAGTCAAACAAAATATGCTTAAGTATTTCAAGAAATGTTGCTTGTTTTCAAGACATGCTCTCAAATCAAAATCAAGACTTGCTCAAATTGCCAATATTTCACCTAGTCCGAGCACCTAGCATTTGAATGGTCTTTCCTATGGACTAATTTTCCCTCAAGTCAGTTGTTTTCTAGCCGTCATCAGGAAAAACCTCTTCTATGACAAAAGAAACAACAGAAACAAAAATAAAAAGTACATAGATGGCTTATGCCACTTATAAGGATATAATAAACTACAAAATAAAATCTTTTTGGCTTTTTCAAGGTTTTTCCATTTTGTTTTCTCGTTAAAGTCATAAAAGAAACTAAAAAATACTACTCCTAAAAGAAAGAAATCAAATAAAAGAAAATCCTAAGGCATAGGCATCCTATCTAGAGACGTACCTCCCACCCCAAACTTAATTTCATGCAAGTGCTCTCAATGCATATGAAAAAAATAAAAGAATAGGGTAAGGCGAGAGATACTCCCTGGGCCGACTTATCATCACTGGCATCATCATCGTCGCCATCAGCCGGCTCGAACTGCTCCTCATCATCACTATTATTGGGATCGTCATGGGAATGGAACAACCCCTCATCACTTTTCTCCTCGTCAGCTTCCATCTTATCCACTGTGCAGATATCCTCATCGTCAGGAAGATGGGTCTCGTCCTCTCTGAGCAGCCTCCTTGAGTGGGTAGTAAGTGGAACCTCGTCAATCACTCCCAAAATATCCAACTCGTACTACTGACACTGAAGCATCATCACTTTGTGCATTATGGTGATTAGGTTGGACTGGGCCGCTCTCTCCTCTACCGGGGTGAGTGCTTTCTTGGCGGTAAAGTCGGGGCCCTTGACATTTGAAATGTAAAGCATGTCGGTGGGTGCCTCAAGCACTCTATCACGTACACTGCCCAAGTTTTCATCAATTTGCAACATTAACGAAGTGAGGGTGTTACAGAAAAGGAGCCGACGACATTTGTTTTCCCTCACTTACCACATTTATTTCAACATCCAATGCCCAATATTTATGGGTCGCCCTATCATGAAGAAGTTTATCATGCACACTCAATATTTTGCCACACCTGTGTAGTGTTCAAGTGGCATTATCCTCTGATTGATCAAACGTAGCCACGCTCGTGCTGTCTTTTCAAAGTTGCTCATGAGCATGAAGTTGTGCTTCCTATACTTATCATCATATCTCACCCATTGGACTGGAGACTTCGACCCACACAATTTTTCTCAGATGACCTTGTAATCGGTCCTCCGGATGAACTCTTCTAACGGCCCAATTGAGAAGTTAGGTGCCCCAATAGCTGCGCTCAAAGTGGATGTGCTTAGAGGGACATAGCTACCCGATTGCGGACTGTGGATTCCCAAAACTCATAATTGACTTGCTTTATATTTGCATAAAATTCCCACACCAAATCGATATTGATTGGCCCTGGTTTCTCAAACACCTTTTTCCACCCCATGGCTACAATTTGGTTGTAGATGTCCCTAAACTGTCTTCTTAATGGGGCCTGGTCCACTGCTCTTTCATGACTATAGCCTTTGGAGAGGTAAAAGTTTTTATACCACTCCTTAGCCAATGGGGTGAACCCTAGTACCCTTTGTTTGTAATCTACTCTCGGAATAACTGTGATTGGGTTCTTGCTCTACCCTCTCTTAGTTCTCTTTATGGTTGGTGGGGGTGGGGGCGGGGGGGGGGGGGAGGGGGAGGGCTTTTAACCCTACCTCGTTTGGTTCCTTGTGAGGTGGATGCGGCAGCGGCCACATTTCCCCTATTTTTGGTCATAGTTCCTGTAAAACAATTCATCCAAAACATAAGTAACCAATTCAATAATCAAAGGGGTTGTCTCCTGTGGACGACCCCACACTTATTTCCTTCTTTGGGTACTCACGTCGAATTATAACACTCAATTGGGCAGGGACCAGCCCACAATTATTTTACCCTACGATACAAAAATACAACTAAAGAAGTTAACTATTCTACGCTATTGTAAAAAAAGAAAACAAAAGCAATAGAGTCATGTTTTAGGACTTGGCGTGTGTGGGACTGCTCGTACTCAAATTTCCATCCAAAATCACAATTCTTTTATTCCCTTTGGTGCTCAAGGGCTCGTATAGTTGTTTAATGCTGCGTTGCTACTGAAGACTTCACAATTTTGTAAAAAACTTGGTTCAAGCATTTTTTCGAACACCTTGCGGGCATAGCCCTTGGATCTTTGACAACAATGGTGGGTTGTGAAACCCTCTCTTGTGCAATGGGAGTCATGTTCTTGCCCTAAACACCATAAACAAGCACAACAATACCAATTATCGCCCTAATTTCGCCCAAACCCAACAACCCTAACTGGCAACTTTCAAAAACTCAGGAACAAAACAAAATATGATGATGAAATTCACTTACCTTGTGATGTTAATGGACGATGTAAAAGAATTCTTGAGATTTTTTTAGAATGAAAGGGGCATAAGGAGAGGGTTTTTACGGACTTGAGAGAGGTTCTACTTGTATTTTGTGAATTGTGAAATAAAAGGGTTGGGTTGAATCTTTTAGCTTAAAATTAATTCACGTAGACCCGACCACTACGACACCTCTACATCGCGAGGGTACCGCAAATTGCCTTAGAGAAATTTTTCACCTACCAGACCTGCGGGACCTCCGCGTCACAGGGGTGCTGCAATCAGAACATGGTTCTGACAAAAAAACTTGCTTGTGCACTCCGTCCGCTATGCGAGGGTGGCGCACAACCTGTTACCTGGGATTTTGTTTTTTGTTTTTCACTCATTTTGCTTTCCCGCTCCTTCCCTAGTCCTGCAACATGAACAAATGTAAACTATATACATGAAAAGTTGGGTTTCCTTCCAACAAACGTCGTAGTTAAGGTCGTGGCACGACATCTTTTTGTATTTTTCTACTTTTCTCATTTTTTATGCTCATAGTACAAACACAGGTTGCTTCCCGAGAAACGCTTGATTTACCGTCACGACACGACGCAAGCTCCTTCAAGCCTCTTCAATTTCCACGGAGGTCCTTTCACGATCAATGACCTCTCCAAAATAAAGCTTCCCTCGCTACCCATTCACCAAGAATGTTTTGTTAGAATCTAGAGGTTTAAGCTCAACCGCTCCATGAGCTGTTACTCAAACTATTTCAAATAGCCCAGAACACTTACTCTTCAACTTTCCACCAAATACCTTAAGCCTTGAATTATACAACAGTACTAATTGTTTGGGCTTGAACTCGCAACGTTGAATGTGCTTTTCTTGCATTCTCTTTGTCCACTCCTTATAAAGCTTCGCGTTCTCATATGCGTGAAAACAGAATTCATCAAGCTCATGCAGCTGCAACAACCGCTTTTCACCTGCCGCCTCCATATGTAAGTTCAGCTTCTTTACCATCTGGTATGCCATATGCTCAAGCTCGACAGAGAGATGGGTGGCCTTAACGAAAACTAACCTATATGGAGAGGTTATAATAGGAGTTTTGTAAGTAGTTTGGTAGGCCCAAAGAGCATCATCAAGTTTTAGTGACCAATCTTTTCGATTCACATTCACCATCTTCTCAAGCAGTTTGGTGGAGGACTTCTTGGAGGTCTTTATGGATGATTTTTCCATTGTGGGAGATTCATTTGAAGATTGTGTTGACCATCTGGGTCGACTACTGAAGAGGTGTGAAGACACCAATCTGGTTCTTAATTAGGAGAAGTGTCACTTTATGGTGAATGAAGGAATTGTCCTTGGCAACAAAATCTCTGAAAAGGGAATCGAGGTTGATCAGGCCAAAATTGATATGATTTCAAAGCTTTCTTCACCCATTTCAGTGAAAGGAGTCCGAATTTTCTTGGGGCATTCCGGGTTCTATCGGTGCTTTATTAAAGATTTCTCCAAGATAGCAAACCCAATGTGAAAGCTTCTTGACAAAGAGGCTAAGTTTGAATTTGATGAGAAGTGTCGCAAGGCATTTGAAGAGTTGAAGGAGTGACTTTTTGATGAGTTGAAGGAGTGACTTACTTCTGCTCCTATTATTGTTTCACCGGATTGGTCACTGTCGTTCGAGTTGATGTCCGATGCTTGCGGATTCACAATTGGAGCAGTGCTTGGTCAGCGTCACAATAAGATCATGCATCCGATATACTATGCAAGAAAAACGTTGAGTGGTGCTCAGATGAATTATACAGTGACTGGGCAAGACTTGCCATTGTGTATACTTTTGAGAAGTTTAGGGACTATCTATTAGGCTCTCACGTGGTAGTGTACACTGATCATGCAACACTACGATACTTAATGGCTAAGAAAATGCTATTCTCTTGCTGCAAGAGTTCGACTTTGAGGTGAAGGATCGAAAAGGGTCAGAAAACCAAGTTGCTGACCATTTATCGAGACTTAAGGAAGCTAGTAGACCGGTAGGCGAACTAGAAATTAATGATGCATTCCCAGATGAAAGGCTTCTTGCAGTGTCATGTGATATGACACTGTGGTATGCTGACATAGCGAATTATTTGGTGACGGGCTAATTCCTGACGATATCAAAGCATACTAGAAGAAGAAGTTCTTGACAGATTGCAGGCAGTATTATTAGGACGGACCATACTTGTTCCGAACATACGCCGACAACATCATCCGGTGTTATGTTCCCGAATCTGAAGTGATGGATATTCTGAAGGCTTGCTATGACTCTCCTGTCGGGGAGTCATCATAGCAAAAATTATACTGCAGCTAAGGGGTTCGAGTGTGGTTATTACTGGCCAACTCTCTATGATGATGCGAACTTGATGGCGAAGTCTTGTGACCAATGCCAACGTCAAGAAACAATCGCTAGGAGGTACGA
Source organism: Lycium barbarum (assembly GCF_019175385.1). Lineage (NCBI taxonomy): Eukaryota > Viridiplantae > Streptophyta > Magnoliopsida > Solanales > Solanaceae > Lycium > Lycium barbarum. The sequence goes on along the minus strand of NC_083344.1, from coordinate 17,927,355 downwards.
GATACCTATGAATTTCGTAATGGAAGTTGAGCTCTTTGCTGTGTGGGGAACTGATTTCATGGGGCCCTTTGTGAGTTCAGGCGGCATGAAATATACCTTGGTGGCCGTTGACTACGTCTCGAAGTGGGTAGAAGAAGTGGCTTTACCCAATAATGAAGGGAAGAGTGTCACCAACTTTCTCAAGAAAAATATTTTCACCTAATTTGGCACCCCACGAGCTATCATTAGTGACAGTGGTATGCATTTTTGTAACAAGGCGTTTGCAAGACTGCTCGAAAAGTATGGTGTCAAGCATCGGGTGGCCACTCTATATCATCCTTATGGTGTCAATCATCGGGTGGCCACTCCATATCATCCTTAGACTAGTGGCCAGGTGGAAGCCTCCAATCGCGAGATAAAAAGTATTTTGGCCAAGACGATCAGTGCAAATCGGACCGACTGGTCTCGGAAACTTGATGATGCTCTTTGGGTCTATAGAATAGCATTTAAAACGCCCATTGGAACTTCACCTTATAGGCTGGAGTTTGGCAAGGCATGCCATCTACCAGTCGAACTTGAACACAAGGTTTTGTGGGCATTAAAGAAGTTGAGTATGGATTGGGAGGAGGAAACCAAGCTGAGGTTATTTCAAATGAATGAAATGGATGAGTTCTGGTATCACGCATATGAGAGTGCCGCCTTGTACAAGGAGAAGATCAAATACTACCATGATGTCAAGATCCTCAGGCGGGACATTCAGGAGTGTGATGATGTCCTGATATATAACTCAAGGCTAAAACTCTTCCCGGGCAAATTGAAATCTAGATGGTCCGAGCCCTTCCAAGTGGTAAGTGTTTCACCCAATGGCTCAATTGAATTGAAGTCCGGAGATGGAACTCGAAAATTTAAGGTGAATGGCTAGAGGGTTAAGCATTACGATTAGTGTATTGATGGAGATAGGATCGTTGACAGACACAAGCTGAAGCATGGCTACAGTCCTGACCCGGAGTAAAACGGTAACCCCGTCCTCCCATGACGTTCAACCAAGCGCTTCTTGGGAGGCAACCCATGTTTACATTCTGCAAAATCATTGTTTCTAGATTGTTTTGATGTTTGTTGTGTGCTAGGATCCACCAAAGTTGGAGAATGACATAAGTGGAGAAAACTGTAGAAAAGCCTTGAACAAATCTACAGCCCATAAAAATTTTACGGATCGTAGATGGAAGCACAGATTGAAGCAGTGAAAAATGGACTCACTGTTCATGATTTACCCCAAAATCTACGACCCGTAAAATTTTTATAGATGGCAGATGGAAGCATAGATTGTGCGAAATAAAAATGGTCTTACTGTTCCTGATTTACGCCAGAATTTACGGACCGTCAAAGTTTTACGGTCCATAAACGGAAGTGTAAATGAGGGATATTCTGTCCCAAGTCACTGTTGCGGTCTTACGCCAGAATTTACGGCCCGTAAAATTTTTACATACTGTAAATGGAATCGTAAAAGTGCAACATGTCAGATGTCCACGTCATTAAAAATTCCAGGTGAGTAACCGTAGAATGGTCCGTAAACCATTCTACGGTCCGTATATTGTAGCGTAAAAATGGGCTTTAAAATGAAAAGTGATGGTTTGGGTTTTATTACCCAAAACTGTCCCTTTCCTACTCATTCACTAACACATTCTTTCACTCTACCACTCAAATTCAAAAACCATCCATCTCCCACTCACACTTAATCCCTAAATTCTCTCCGCCTTCCACTCCCATTACTACTCCTTTATCATCCATAAAATCCAACTCCCATAAAAACCCATACCATTCCATTCACCACACCATAACACGCCAAACATACCCTCTTTTTGTTCTCTAATTGTGAAAAGTGATTTCGTTTCAACTGAACAACAAAAATTCACAGGTATGTTGACTCTTTCACTTTTTTCTTGTCATATGTTTTACTACATAAGGGTAGGGATAATGAATATGCGTCATGTTCATATAATGCTTGCTTGCAATCCAATATTAGTTCATCACATAGGGATTCAGAATTATGAATTTAGTTGGGGACGGGGTGTTGGTTTGATTGTGCATGAAATTGGATTTATGGGGGATGAGTAATGGAAACCCCCATTGAGTCAAAGGGAATTTCGATTGTTGATTTCAAACTTTGAAGTCACAATTCGTTATGCCCAGCAACTGTTTAATTAAATGGCCGAATGAGAAAAATTATAAAAAAAGGGGTGAAGCTTGAGTAACCCCGACCTTATGTAAGTGTATAATGGATATGTGAAGCAATAAGAATGGGTTGGCCGTGAATCAAGTGTAACAAATGGACCTGGTATAAGTGTTCAAGCTTGGGTTTGAAAATTTTCACTTTATATAGAAAGGCACTTTACGACTAGATTAACGAACAGTACATTTTTTACGCTCTGTAAACTGTGTTGTAAAAAGACATTCTATATAACAATACCACTGTTCTTATACTACGATGCAACTTACGAACTGGAAAAATTTTACGGACCGTAACTTGTATCGTAAAATAGGTCCCCCAAGTTCTGACTTTCTGTAACTAATTTATGGTAAGTTTTACGGACCGTAAAGCTCCACCGTAAAATGTCCTTGATACACCATGATTCACCGTTACAAATCTACGATACCTTTTGCGGTCCACTGTAACACTTGTCAATAATTACTGTATGTTATCCTAGCATAGTCGTATATTTTTTTTCTTTTCTTCCTTTCCTTCTCTGCTTTCAATGATAAAAAATAATAATTAAAAAAAACCCAATTTTTTTTTTTGGTTAGCATGTATACTAATTGGTGCTCCACAGGTATGGCACCAAAGAATCAAGTCAGAAGAGGTCGTGTCTAAGCAACAGGGCAGGGCAGGGCAGGGGTGGAGGTCAGCCACTAATTAGATTGAGATTTCATCACCAATCCTCTAGCCCTTCGGATGAGGAGACGGAGGATCGTACACCTCTGGCTAGTCTCACCAGGCAGCAGCGAAAAGCCCAAACTCTGGCCACCCCCAGTATGAAGAGGGGGTTTCATCCTCAAATGAGAGTGGCTCCAACAATGAATGAGAGCAAAGATATAGCTCTCTGAAACTGCAAACCCAAGAGGGAGAAGAGAATGAGGCAAGCAATAGACCGGAGAGGTACAGGAGCACTTCACTTGTTCCAGAGTTACAGTTCAGCTTGGTATGATTCTTTGTGTACGCTTAGGCATGGCGGGGTGCTATCCCGTCCTTATTATGTTATGCACTCAAGTAGAGGCTCGTAGACAGATATGCGCCGCTAGATGCTCTGTGACCTTCTCGGTCTATACTTTATTGTATCATTACATTTTGATAGCCGTGTCGGCTTGTATATTTGGGTTCAGCTTGATGACGTGTGTATATATATATATATATATCCTTCGGGCTTGTGTCCCTTACAGCTTATGATATCCATGAGTTAGTATTATGGCCCACTCAGGTAAGACTATGAGATGTATGTATGTCTTGTAGTACTCGGTAGGTTAGCTCCCGGTGCCTGTCATGGCCCTCCGGTTGGGTCGTGACAAAAGTGGTATTAGTTTAGTTCGTCCTAGGGCTGTCTACGAGCCATGTCTACAAGAGTCTTGCTTATGGTGTGCAGTGCACCACACTTATAAACAGAAGGCTGCATGGCATTTTGGAAGATTGTCTTTCTTTCTCATCCAAGATCGTGCGATAGAGCCATGTTATGAGGATTCCCTTTTCCTGGCCATATGTCATGATTTCCATAATGCCCATGAAGAGGAAAACTTCAGCGGCCAAGAAGGGCAAGTCAGTGGCAGGTAGGAGAATTGGATGGGTACCGCTTGTAGATGTTGCGGAGGGCGAGTCCCAGAATGAGGTTCCAACTCAGACCTCTCATACTCCACCCGCTCCAGAGGAGCATAGAGGAGCTGCAACCCTAGCTCCAGCTCCAGCACCCCCAATTCCTTCACATGATGCCTCAGGCCAGGTGATGCGAGAGGCCATTCAGTTGTTGACTCAATTGGTAGCCACTCAGGCCCAAAGTCAGGGTACGAGTTATGGTGACAGGGCTGTTAGTGCCAGTGTTCGAGATTTTAGTAATTTAGACCCTCTAGAATTCTTTGGATCGAAACCAGATGAGGATCCGCAGAATTTTATAGATGGGATTTGAGGACGTTGCGGGTGATGCATGCTTCAGATTATGAGTTAGTATAGTTGACTTCCTGTAGATTACGGGATGTTGCCATTCACTAGTATGAGACATGGGTGTCAACTAGAGGGGTTAATACACCCCCACCCGCATGGCAGGAGTTCACAGATGCCTTTCTTCGGCATTATTTATAGCCAGAGATTCGACGGGCCGGAGCTGATATGTTTTTGAACCTTAGACAAGGGAGCATGAGTGCTCGTGAGTACAGTCTTTGGTTTAATTCATAGGGTAGATATGCTCCAGCTGTTGTAGCTGAGATGGAGAATCGTGTTTATTGGTTTGTGAGTGGATTGGGACCACACTTGATTGATGACTGCCTGACAGGCCCTTCAGATAGGTATGGACATTTCCCGCATTCAGGCGCACGCTCAGAATCTTGAGGAGCGTAAGCAGCAGCGGAGACCCGAGCGAGAGCATGATAGGGGTCATAGTAAGAGAGCCAAATCTGCAGGTGTTGTTAGTGAGTTCGGAGGGGGTCAGAGGCAGTAGTACTCTAGGCATTCAGGACATTCAGCAACTAGTGCACCTCCAGGGTTTGCAGGTCAGAGATTTGATCGATCTACTTATTCAAGACCGGGTCAGCGTTCCAGAGCCTCAAGTTCTTAGTATAGAGGTAATTCGGTCCAGATGAGGCCACCTTTACCACGATGTATTTAGTGTGGTAAGTTATATACTGGACAGTGTCGTTTGGGTTTAGATGTCTGTTATGCTTGTGGTCAACCAAGTCAGATTATGTGTGAGTTTCCATCGAGAGGTGGTAGAGGTATAGTTCAGCACACAGAATTGATAGCTAGTTCATTATCATTAGTACGCCCTCTGAGGCAAGGGACTTAGACATCAGTAGGCCACGGTAGAGGCAGAGGTGCAGCGTTCGGTTCGAGCGGTCCTCAGAACTACATTTATGCATTAGCTGGTCGGCAGGATCTCGAGTCTTCGCCTGATATTGTTACAGGTATATTATCAATATCTTCCCATGATACATATGCATTAATAGATCCAGGTTCTACATTGTCGTATGTTACTCCTTTTATTACTGGTCAATTTAGGGTGAAACCCAAGTTGATTAGACCTTTTGAGGTGTCTACACCCGTTGATGATCCAGTGATAGCTAGACGGGTATATAGAGATTTTTTGGTTATAGTTTGTAATCATCATACAGTAGCGGATTTGATTGAGTTAGATATGGTAGACTTCGACGTTGTTATGGGTATGGATTGGTTGGGCTCGTGTTATGCTAATGTTGATTTTACGACGAAGATAGTCCGATTTCAGTTTCTAGGAGAGCCAGTTCTAGAGTGGAAGGGTACTACAGCATCACCGAGAGGTAGGTTTATTTCCTATCTCAAGGCAAGGAAGAATGATTGCCAAGGGTTGTATTTATCATTTAGTCCAAGTTCAGGATACAAAAGCAAAGCCACCGACTCTTCAGTCTGTTCTGGTAGTTAATGAGTTTCCAGATGTATTCCCGGATGAGCTTTCAAGTCTTCCACCAGAGCGGGAGATTGACTTTATCATCGATGTATTACCACATACTCAACCAATATATATTCCTCCTTATAGGATAGCACTTGCTGAGTTGAGAGAATTAAAGGAGTAGCTGAAGGACTTGCTTGATAAAGGCTTTATCAGGCCTAGTACGTCACTAGGGGAGTACCAATATTGTTTGTAAGGAAGAAAGACGGCTCCTTGCGAATGTGTATTGATTACAAAAAGTTGAATAAAGTGATCATAAAGAACAAGTATCCACTCCCGAGGATTGAAGATTTATTTGATCAGTTACAGGGTGCTAAATGGTTCGAGAGAAAGATATTTCGAATACAGCTTTCAGAACCAGATATGGTCACTTTGAGTTTCGTGTAATAACGTTTGGCTTGACTAATGCACCGGCGGTATTTATGGATTTGATGAATAGTGTATTAAGCCCTTTCCTAGATCTATTTGTGACAGTGTTTATCGATGATATTCTGGTATACTCTCGATCAGAAGCGGAGCATGCAGATCGTTTACGTGATATCCTTAAAGTTCTCCAGGCTCGAAAGTTGTATGCAAAGTTCTCTAAATGTGAGTTCTGGTTAAATTCCGTGACTTTTCTTGGGCATATTATCTCAGATAAGGGTATCAGGGTGGATACGTAGAAGATTGAAGCTGTGAGGACTTGGCCGAGACCCGTAACACCGATGGAGGCTCGTAGTTTTCTAGGCTTGACAGGTTATTACAGAAGATTTGTAGAGGGATTTTCTTCAATTTCTGCACCACTGATGAAACTGACTCAGAAATCAGCTAAGTTCCAGTGGACTGATGCTTGTGAGTGCAGTTTTCAGTAGTTGAAGAACAGATTGACTTCAGCACCAGTCCTGACACTTCTAGAGGAATCGGAAGGCTATGTTATTTATTATGATACCTCGGGCATTGGGTTAAGTTGTGTGCTGATGCACCACGACAAAGTTATAGATGATGCTTCAAGGCAATTGCAAAAACACGAGAAGAAATATCAAACACATAATCTAGAGTTAGCAGCGGTGATTCATGCATTAAAGATGTAGAGGCACTACTTGTATGGTGTCCATGTTGATATCTACACGGACCATAAGAGTCTTCAGTATATTTTCAAGCAAAAGGAGTTGAATCTGCGTTAGAGGCGATTGTTAGAGGTATTGAAGGATTATAATGTCAATATCTTGTATCATCCCGGGAAGGCGAACGTAGTAGCCGATGCCCTTAGCCGCAGATCCATGGGTAGTTTATCCGAGATCCAGCCATAGAAAAGGAATTTAGTTCGCGAGCTTCGACAGTTAGCTAACCTAAGAGTTCGATTGTTGGACTCGGGCAATACAAGAGTTGCTATTCAGGATTCAGCAGTCTCATCCTTAGTAGCTGAGGTTAAGGAGTGACAGTACGAGGATTCTATGATAGTTCATTATAGAGATACAGCCCCTCATAAGAGAAGACCCCATTTGAGATTTCTGCAGATGGAGTTTTTTTTATTAATACAATGGAAATGGCGCATGTTGTGTCGCAAAGCTTGCCAGCTGACCAACACTCACTGGCACACTTTGCGGTGGCATTACGTGGCCGCATGTCGTGTTTGCAAGCCGTATGTTGAGCCGCAAAGTGCACCAGAATGTGATATTCTGCCCCCGAACTGTCTGTCGTAGAATGACCATAACTTTTGATCCCGATATGCTGTGAAGGCCCACGACCTATGGTTGGAAATCTCTTTCAATTATCTACAACTTTAATTCTTGGTGTTTTCTCAAATTCCAACTTTATAATAGCGTTTTGGCCCCTCCAAACCAGATCATCCAAAAATATTTGCCTTAACTCGCCCTTTTGGATGGCTTATGCCCATATTTAGCTTATGGGTCCTTCTTGAAACTTACTTGACACTTCATTACCAATATAAGGGACATTATAATTCTCCTCCAAAATGTCATTAAGACATCATTAATTCAATACTCGTAATTCTTACCCTTCGTCAGTCAATTCACTGTGCATGAACGAAAATTTTTCCGAGGTGTAACAGAAACGGAGGGGAAATGACATGAAATATAGATATTTGTGCCAAATATCAATAATTAAATGAGTATTAAAAGTGTGCTCTCTCTAACAGCTTAAACTTTTAGATGAGATGATCAAACACTTCAACAATTTCTACCCGAGACCTCCAATTAAGATTCGAGGAATCCGAACCAACGTGTATATCGTGATAATCTTTTCCATGGCCATTTCCATTGTATTAATAAAAAAAACTTTGTACTGTTATATAGTTAGCCAAAAAAGAAATTCATTTTCCCCCTAAAGAAACAGCTAGTCACCAACTTACCTTAGCAGCTTAGCTTCAGTCCATTAATATATGAAAGTAAAGTAATAAAGCTATTATGATTGACCATTTACCATTTTGTTTACATTATTTGGTCATATATGTAATTCATGAAATGAATATTATTACACAATGGCTGTGATACATTATGTATGCCGCCCCATCAGTGATTATAAATATAAAATTAATACACCATCGTCACTAATTGGTCGCCTCTTTTACAATTCTGGAAGAGATTAATGGCTCTCTCAACTATTCTAATGGCATCTGTTAAGCAAAATCGAAGGTAAAAGGAAAAATGAGTTCTTCCATATGTTTACTAATGCACGATAACAAGCTCAAACATGTAATTGAATGCACTATGCAAATTCTGAGACAAGCGAATGTCTCAATATCATACTGCTTTAGGAAAGCAAATCAGGTAGTTGACTACCTTGGCAAACTAGCTACCACGCAGTCCACGCTAGAACAACGCAAGTTCTTCTATGCCTTTCAACAACTTCCACAGATTCAAAGGGTCATTTTCAACTTGATAAACGACAACTCTCCAACACTAGAATTATATAAAACTAAACAAACTCTTTTGTAAGCTAAGTTCTCTCTGTCCCAATTTACCTGATACACTTTTCTTTTTAGTGTGTCCCAAAAAGAATGATATATTTTTATATTTAAAAATAATTTAACTTAAAACTTTCCCTTTTACTCTTAATGAAATGAGTAACAGCTACACAAATATTTATGGCTTGTTTTAGACCACAAATTTCAAAAATCTTCATTTATTTCTTAAACTCCGTGCCTAGTCAAACTATATCACATAAATTGGGACGGGGGAAGTATATCTTTTATTAGTGGGGAATGAATTTCATTGATTGTTGTATCTTGAAGCCTTCCTTCAAATCCTTTTTTGCCAAGATTGATATACTCAATCAGTGTTGTAACCATGAGGTCAGGTTTAGTAATTGGTACCCTCTTTTATACAACACCACCTAGGACCTCTTTCAGGGTAACTTTATGTAAACAAATAAATAGATCATTTATAACATATCAAATTATATTAATAGCGGAAACTTTTTATTATGCAATTAGTTTTTACATGTAAGTACTTATACTAAGTTAAACTAATAATTTGAAAAATAAAATAGATAATCATCTATAACATATTAAAAGTTAAAGCAGGTGTGAAAAAGGAAATATAGTAATGAAGAAGTAAATAATGAAAAATAGAACATGAGTGAAATAGTATGATAACCGTAGCAAAGGAAACAACAGACAGCACTAACAATCGAATGATAGGATAATATGCGAATAAAAGTAGTAATGTTGATAAGGAAAAACTAGACAATGCTCGGCTAATTAGCTACTAATCTTCTACCCTAATTCTCGACCTCTATATCCTCCTAGCTAGTTTCATTTCCTCAGTAAGCTACATGTGTGCTATGTCCTATCTAATCACTATCTATAAGGTCATATCTAAGGTGTTGTCTAACGGGTTGAAAGTGGTACTCCCAAGTATTGTCTCAACAAATCAGAGTGCTTTTGTGGCTGGCAGGACAATTGTCCAAAATGTCCTCATTTGCCAAGACCTGGTTAGAAAGTTTAACAGGAAGCAAAAATGCCAAGAGATGTTGGATCAAAATAGACTTGAAGAAGGCATATGACTTAGTTGAATGGGCAAAAAAACTCAATTGAATGAGAATTTGTGGAAGAGATGATGCATGCACTGAACTTTCCTCCCCAATTCATCAAATGGACAACGAACTGCATTACTACTAGTGAGTACACTGCGGCTATCAATGGGGGTTGTATGGATGTTTTCAAGGTAAGAGAAGGATCAGGCAGGGAGATCCAATATCCCCCTCCTCTTTGTTATTGGCATGGAGTACCTGACAAGGCTCATGGATTAGTAGCAAACTAAGAGAGTTTCTAGTATCACACAAAGTGCCAAAGCCTAAAGCTAAATCACCTAAGCTTTGAAGATGATATTCTACTGTTCTGCAATGGTGGCTGTCCACCTCATGCTCAGAGGGTTGTTGACTTTCTCCACTGCTTCTATCCTAACTACTAATCCAACAAAGGCCGACAAGTTTAGTGTGAACATGGACTCCTAACATGTAGTTGATATTTGTGAAATATCTGGGTACACCAAAGGGGCTTTTTAATTCAGATACTGGGTGTCCCTATCTCTGCTAAGAAAATCTCTAAGACGGATTATGTGGTGCTTATTGACAAACTCATGGCTAGGGTGAGAACATGGGCGTCTAGACACTTATGTGTCATGGGCTATGCTAGTTAATTCTGCCCGATTACATATTCATAGCTTGTGGGCATCTATCTTCATATTGTCAAAACAAGTTCTCAAAGAAGTTATTACTATTTGTAGAAACTTCTTATGGGATGGTAAGGTAACCACTACCAAACCTCCCTCAGTAGCTTAGGATATTCTGTGTAGATCAAAGAGAGAAGGTGGGCTGGGAATTACTGAATGCATATTCTGGAATGAGGCTATAATAGCCAAGTATGCATGAAATATTCCCCAAAAAACTGATAAACGTTGAGTCGAGTGGATCAATCATGTCTATACAAGAGAATATGATTGGACACAATATAAAAATTGCATTGATTGATGTTGATATTGGAATAAGATTTGCAAGATTAGTGTAACGACCCGTTTGGTCGTTCTGTGTGTTTTGCCTCTTTTACCCCCGTTGACCCTTCCCCTAGCCCCATTAGAGTGCTTTTGACCTGTGCGGATAGGCGACACAGTTCTGAGGTCATCCGGTGTGTTTTGATAGGATTTGAGGAAGTTAGAACCTTAAAGTAAAAAACGTTTGACTAATAATTGACTTTTGGGTAAAGGACCCTTTTGGGAATTTTGTCAATTCCATGAGGTCCGGAAAGTCAATTTGGACTTGGTAGGATGTTCGGTTCGGTTCTTAGGCTCTCGGGAGCATTTTGTACCTTTGGTTGGAAACTTGGTTTTCGGTCGTTTGGGGGTTGACCGGGTCAAGGTGACCTCCGTCGGGAGTTCCGAGACCACGGTTGAGTTCGTAGCGCATTTTTACATATGTCTGCATGCTTGGTTTGTATCTGGGAGGTCTCGGATGGATGTCGGGATTTTGGGGAAACTTGGTGAAAAACAAGAAATCTAGTTTTCTGGTGTCCCGCTTCTGCAGGGGTGTCTCCACCACTGCGGGTCCTCCCATGCGTGACTTCACCCGCAGACGCAAAAAATGAGTTATTAAATGAGATCTGCCTCAGCAAAATGTTATCCGTCGAGGCGGGAGCGCATTAGCGGGTCGTTAATCGCGTAAGCCGAGACCGTTGAACAGATTCCCTTATATTTCCCAATTCGAACCATTCTACTCGCATTCACCGAATTGAAACCCTGAAGAGGTCTAGAGGCGATTTGAAGAGTATTGAAAGTTGAATCATCTTTGAGTAAGTTCCCTTGATCCTAATTTATGTTCATTTTTTGTCTAAGTTGGAATCTATGATGAATTAAAGGGGTTAGGAAAGTAAGTTGTAAACTCTAAGTTTCCATCTTGAATTCTTATGCTTTGGAATTGTGTTTTTGTTGATAAATCTTGTTTAATCTAGTCAAGAATTCTTGGTTTGAGTAGATACTAAGTTGAATCATTCTAAATTGCTTAGTTTATGCATATGGAAAGTTAGGGTTTCCTCCTAAATTGGGGGGTTATGATTAAGAGTTGAAATTAATGATTGATTGAGTTTAATTAACAATTGAGGGATAGTATGGGACTTCCTAAGTATGGATTAATCGATTTTCACCTAAAATTCCTATTTTGCCCTTGTGGGCTCGATTTGTCTCTTTTAAAGAGTTGTTTTCGATTCGATTAGTATTATAGCTCTATGGATATCGTTAGTCTCCATTTATTTTATAGAATGTGTTGTTGAATAGGCTTCGAACGTTCGGAAGCTCTACGGAAGGGCAGGGCTCTTGTTGGATGAATCGTGGCACCCGCTCGACATCGAGGTGGGTTACGGTTTATCTTTCGGTTAGACTCTAATTAGTGAAGCATATGTAGGAGTTAGATATTGATGGGGAAAGCATGCTAGGACTTTGGGTATGAAGTTGGGATGGAATTCTATTTGGTTAGTTGTTGTTGTTTGTGGACTTGTTGCCTTGTTGTTGTGATTGGGCTTGTTGCCTTATTTTCTATGTTGTGACTTGAGTATTCATTCATCTCTCTCTTATTATGTTACTTATCATCGGAAAGAGGAAGCATCAGCCTGAGCTCGTGGATGAGGGAGAGCTGGAACCAGCCCAGACTCAGCTCGAGGTGATTTCTACTCCTATGCTTCAGGACACCATGGTCCATAAACTGCACTCTCTTGATGGGATGTATGATGTGGTTCAGACTAAGACAGGACCGTAGACTCCCGAGAAGGGCTAGACTCAAGGGATGCAGCATGCTGCTGCTATGGATCCCCATATTGATGAGATCCCAGCACCTGCTTATGCTCCAAGTCATGTTTCCTGTCCATTTATGATCGTTGGGGATCAGGAGTCGTTTGCTTTCATGAAGATGTAGTCATCAAAGTTCTTTGGTACTCCAGCTGAGGATGAATATGAGTTTATCGTTGATAGTCATGAGAGGTTGTACAAGATAGGTCTTGCTGATTCATATAGGATTCGTTATGTGTCCTATCAGTTGCGTGGGGAGGCAAAGATATGGTGGAGGTGTTTTGTCAAGTTTCGGCCAGCTGAGTTTCCTCCATTATCTTGGGCCCCGTTTCATCAGGCGTTCGTGGAGAAGTATGTCGTCCATACTCTAAGGAATTTGTGGCGAGACGAATTCAATAATTTTGAGCAGAGGTGTGTGTCTGTTGCGGAGTATAAAGTCCGATTCCTTTCGTTGGCTCGCTATATTATTTAGTTGATTCCTATCGAGGACGAGAGGGTTAGGAGGTTCGTTAAGGGGTTGGTACTGCCATTGTATTTTTCTTGTCTTCAGCATTTGCCATAGGGTCTTTATTCCAGTCAGTGGTCGATCATGCTGTGAGTGTGGAGTCTGTTAGGATCCGAGTACATAGTGGGGGTAGCGACAAGAGAGCCCGTCAGGTTGGCAGTTTCAGTGGATATGCTTTTAGAGGTGGGGGCAAGTCAAGTAGGACTCACCAGCATTATCCTGGCTGCCCCATCTAGCCAGCACTCCAGGCTTCAGCTAGTGGTCCTATGAGGCAGGGTGATTATAGTGCATGGCAGACTTCTAGGGGTTCCTTTTCTAGACCGGCATACCGTGGTGGCTACACTGGTTCTTCAGTTTCTGTGTCACAGCCCCGAGAGGTTAGATACTATGAGTGTGGTGACTTGGGCCACTTTTCTAGAGAGTATCCCAGGCCTAGACAGAGTGAGACCCAGCAGGGTTCCAGATTTCAGACTCTCAGGAATCCAGCGCCTTCAGTTAGCAGAGGTGGATACTCTGGTAAGGGTGGTGCTTAGACAGGCCGCGGTGGTTCACAGTCTGCTAGGGGTGGTTATTAGCCCGGCAGGGGCAATTTTCAGGGTTCTAAGGGAGGAGCTTAGTTAGGCCAGAGTAGTCGTGGTGATGTGCAATCCGGTGGTGGATGGGTCCATTGTTATGGCTTTTGATGCAGTCATCACCGGCACCATTTTTGTTTGTCATCGGGCAGCTTCGATTTTATTTGAACCGGGTAATACCTTTTCATATGTGTCTACCTACTTTTCTATTGGATTAGATATGACTCGTCATAATATTGATGTGCCCATACATGTGTCTACTCCGGTTAGAGATCCTGTGGTAGTAGATCGAGTCTATCGAGCTTGTGTGGTTACTTTTATGGGCTATGATACGTGGATAGACATGGTGATCCTTAGGATGGTAGACTTTGATATTATCTTAGGCATGAACTAGTTATCTCCATACCATGCGATCTTGGACTGTCACTCCAAGACAGTCACGTTAGCTATGCCCGACATTCCGCGTTTAGAGTAAAGGGTACTCCCAGCCCTGCTCCCAAGAAGATCATTTCGTACCTTCGGGCGAAGAAGTTAGTGGATAGATGATGTCTAGCCTATTTGGCTCATATTCATGATACAAGCGTGGATACTCCTTCATTGGAGTCTGTTCCTATAGTTAGTGAGTTTGCAGAGGTCTTTCCCGTAGACTTGCCTGGTATGCCACCTGACCGTGATATCAATTTCTGTATCGATTTGGAGCCAGGCACTCGGCTTATTTTAATTTTACCTTACCGTATAGCTCTAGCCAGTTGAGAGAGTTAAAGGAATAGTTGCAGGATCTGTTGAGAAAGGGGTTCGTTCATCCTAGTGTTTCCCCTTGGGGTGCTCCCGTGTTATTCGTGAAGAAGAAAGATGGTTCTATGCGGATGTGTATCGATTATCGACAATTGAATAAGGTTACTATTCATAAGAAGTATCTGATACTCCGCATAGATGACTTGTTCGATTAGCTTCAGGGTGCGTCGGTCTTCTCTAAGACCGACTTGAGGTCAGGGTATCATCAGTTGAAGATCCGAGCGAAGTATATTACGAAGATAGCCTTCAGGACCCGTCATAGTCATTATGAGTTTCTAGTTATGTCGTTCGGGCTTACGAATGCCCCCGCAGCGTTTATGGATTTAATGAATGGTAACTTCAAGCAGTATTTGGATTTTTTCTTGATTGTGTTCATCGATGACATCTTGGTTTATTCTCGAAGTAAGGAATAGCATGAGAAGCACTTGAGGATTCTGCTTGGTCTTTGAAGGAAATGAAGTTGTATGCCAAGTTTTCTAAGTGTGAGCTTTGGCTTAGTACTGTGGAATTTTTGGGCCATGTTGTGTCTAAGGACGGGATTATGGTTGATCCCAAGAAGTTCGAGGCAGTTAGAGATTGGGTGAGGCCTACTTCAGTTATCGAGATTCGTAGTTTCGTGGGCCTTGCGAGTTATTATCTTTGGTTTGTGAAAGGGTTTTCATCGATTGCTTCGTATTTGACTCAGTTCACTCAGAAAAATATTCCTTTCCAGTGGTCCGACGAGTGTGAAGAGGGCTTCTAAAAGCTCAAGGCTTTGTTGAGGGTAAGGACTTCCCCGTATATTATGATGCGTCTTACATTGGTTTGGGTTGTGTGTTGATGCAAGAGGGCAAGGTAATCGCGTATTCTTTGAGGCAATTGAAGATTCATGAGAAGAATTACCCTACTCATGATTAGGAGTATGTGGACCAGAAGGCTCGTTATTTAGAGTTTATGGTTAGTGAGCAGGTTTTGTTGAAGGTTTCACCCACAAGGGTGTGATGCGATTTGGGAAGAAAGGCAAGTTAAGCCCGAGGTTTATTGACCCTTTTGAGATTCTCCGTCGTGTTGGTGAGGTGGCTTATGAGTTATCTTTACCGCCAGGCTTATCGGGTCTTAATCTGGTATTCCATGTTTCCATGTTGAAGATGTACTATTCAATGGGATTCAGTATTGTCAAACCAGAATATGTCCTTCAAGGAAGAGCCGATAGCGATTTTGTATGAGCAGGTGAGGAAGTTGAGGTCTAAGGAGATTGCTTCAGTGAAGGTGAATGGAAGCACCGACTAGTTGAGGAGGCTACTTGGGAGACCGAGGTAGATAAGCGGGAGACCGAGGCTACTTTTCACCGACTCAGGTACCTTCCCTTCGTTTTCTTCTCTCTCCGTTCGAGGACGAATGGTTGTTTAATTGGTATCTAATGTAACGACTAGTTTGGTCGTTATGTGCGTTTTGCCCCTTTTACCCCCATTGTCCCTTCCTCTAGCCCCGTTAGAGTGCTTTTGACCTTTAGGGATGGAAGACACGTTTTTCGAGGTCATCGAGCGAGTTTTGATAGGATTTGAGGAAGTTAGAGCCTTAAAGTGAAAAACATTTGACCGATAGTTGACTTTTGAGTAAACAGATTTTTTTTGGGAATTTCGTCAATTGCATGAGGTCCAGAGGGTCAATTATGACATGTTGGGATGTGTTGACAACTAATTTTCACCTCATAAGACTCGTATTTTAGTTTTCAAGTTTGCCGAGTCAAAGACGGAGTAAGGATACACCGTTTAAAGGTTAAAATTTCAAAATACCGATAAAATGGCAAAAACGACGATTAATTATTATTTCCAGGAAAAAAAACTGACAACTACAAGAAATACGAGTTATTTACTTTCATCCTGCTCCATCTAATTCGGGAATATTGTTAATTAAAACGACGTATAAATTATCGCTCATTTTTTACCGCATTGTTTTATATTTAAAATTTTGCTCAGAATTATGTCAATATTGGGCTCGTTTTTAAACTTGCATTTTAACTTCACGAGTTTTAATTTTTATTTAGCCTAAATAGTTTTTATATTTAGCAATATATGCATTTATAATATATGGTTTATCTTTCAATTAAATAGGGAGGGGTTCTTTTTGACATTTTAATAAAATGGAGAGGGACTTCTTTTTTAAAAAAAAGGGCGTGGAAGTTTGATTAAACAAACTTCCACCTGCTTGGTTTCATTTCATCTACCTGACCTTCCTTCTTTTACCTCTCAAAGAGGCGATATGGCGATTAGGGTTACGCCGCCTCTGGTGGTGTTTCACGGCGAATTTCAGGTCATTTTGACCCAAATTGAGAGGGCTTTTATGTCCTTTCATGTGTTCTTATGATTACCAGATTTAATTTCGTTTATTTTTAGCTATTTACATCGTTAAACCACGTTTCTGTTGGATGTTGCTCGGGTTTTCCACGCGTGATGGTTGCCATGGGCAGGATCTCGAGTCCTTAGCCATCTTGTGCACCACACGCACTTGTGTGGAAACCTGGGGTAATTTCCACGAAGTTTCATCGGTTGGGTACGAATTTTGGGGATTTTATCCCATTGGTACAATTCTGGTACAAGTGCACCGTTGGAATTGTACCATAAGGTGATTTGTGCTGGCAAGCGTACTATCCTCTTATTTATCTAATTTTTTGCGGATTTTATTGATTTTAGGGTGCAACTTTGTTAGATTTTCATTTTGTCCTATCTGTTTTATTTTTGAAATTATGATGAGGTACAACTTGGGGAATTTTTTTGGGGTGGGGGGGGGGGGGGGGGGAATGAGAGGACAAGTGTCCTTATTTTCGTCCTAGGGATTCCTATACAATGGAGGTTATAAATAGTGAGTAGAAAAACAAGAAAATAGTCCAGATTTTTACTCCCTAAAAAAAATATGTTTCATATATACTAGCTACACAATTGATAAGGATAGACAAAAAATACAATATATAGGGAAAAATACAAAAATATAAGAAAAAGGTGATTTGAAGATTTGAGAAAGGTTTTTGTTGCTTGGAGTGTTGAACAAATCCCCTTTTGATCTTTAGGTTGCCCCAACAAAAGGTAAATTCTTATTTCAATCGTTGTTTTCATTTCAAACTATGATTATCTATCATCTGTGATGCTTGTTAGTTAGAAAAATGATTGTATATTAGTTGATTCTATTTTAAGTAATTAAGTGAGAATTCTGTTTCTTTTGTTGTTATGTGAAATTGAAAAAATGAATTAGGAAGTCTAAACTTAGACAATGTTAAGTAATTTTGAGTTGGATAAGTTAATAAAAATGAAGAAAAAGATAGTTTAAGTTAGGATTCTTGACACTAAGTTGGTAAAGTTGATGTTTTTGATCTAAGTTAGCTACTTTTGATAGTTCTTGTTAAGTTTCATTGGTTGGTGGAAAATCTGTCCTAGTTTATAATCTTATATCTTCTTAAACTATGTTTGATGTTTTAAAATCATAAGTCAGATTGGAAAATTGCTTGAATAGCTTGAAAGGTAGTTATGATTAAGTGGAAAACACCTCTAAGTCTAAAAATGTGCCTTTTTGAACCTGTTTTAGGATCAAGTATTAAAAAGGACTTCGTTCCTTCATTGTTGAGTGAATGTTTACTTTTTTCAATAGCTTGATTCATTTAGAACTACATGACTGTTTCTAAGAATGTTAAAACTTATTTTAAATAAGTAAGTTTTTCTGAAAATCAGATCCTGGAGTCTTGTTTTGAAGTTTAATTGCAATTAATGAAAATTTGAATGTCTTGTATGAGTTTGAGTATGAAAAACAGGATTTGCAAGTCATTCTTGACTTTAAAACTGCTAAACTTGATAATTTAGTAAATTTGAAGGTCTTATAACTTGATTTGTAGTCTGTCAGTCTCTTGTTTTTCCAGAAAAAATGATTTTTGAAGAAGTAAAGGTCATTTCTAGGATGTAGTTTAGAGATTTGAATTTTAAATTTGGCTAAGTATGAATTATAGTTTAAAAAAATGAAATTTGAATGCCTTATTAGCTTTTAACTTTGACAAAATAAATTAGAAAAATGTTGTAAGTTAGTCTTGTGTGTGGATTAAGTAGTTGTTGAGATTTTAGACTTAACAAAGTGATGCTAACCTTAAAGTTTTGGAACTTTTCTTTGTTAAACTATAGTCTTATGAGCCTGTGTAGCTTGATATTTTTTCTTTGTTGAAAACTTTGAAAGTTTAAAATAAGGTAGGCCAGAAATACCCTTTGTTTTAATACTTGCTCTGTTTGAGGTCATTTATGTTATAAAAAAGCTGAAAATTGAATTGTGTTTTTTCAAGAAATAAGTGTAAGAGGTACAAACCAGTGTTAAAGTTGAAAGTAATCCTTGAATCTGTAGAAGTTGTTTTCCTCTCTTTGTAAGTCATAACTTGTGCAAAACTGTTTGTTTTATGGCTTGAGTTCTCAAAAACCAACTTGGCTTGATCACAGATTCCAAAGGACTCAGTTTTAGGAATTTTAACAATTAAAGACTTGAGAATTAAGTAGAAAATGACTTGAAACCATGCAACACTCCTACTAGTTCAGTTTGTCCTTCTTTGTTTCATAATAAGTCTCAAAGATGTGCATTGTCCAACTTGTTTTGTGTTGTCTTACTTGTGTTGACCTCTATCTATCATGATGATTCTAGTATAGGTACCATATACCCTTTATGAGTTCCTTCTAGTTCCTTTTAAACTGTTGAATTTCTTGTTTTGTGACTGCCTTTGTTGTGTGCCTTGTAAGGTGAGAAATTTGACTTAAAATCTTTTCTAGACTAGACCATGTCTCTTATTAGCCTTATTTAGACACTGTCAGACCTCTTGAGACCAATCTAGCTTGGAATAATCTTACTATTTTGGAAGAAAACTAAATCTTTTAAACAACTGGAATCTTTAAAACTGAAGTCCTTTTTAAAAGAAAAAGGTAAAAAACCTATTTTGGCTTAAAACCAGTAAATCATTATTGAGAATTGTGCTATAAGTGGGCATCTTGTTCATTTTTTTTCAAAATCTGAGTAGGTAAAGTTGAGTAAAACTGTTTCCTGTGTGAAACTGGCTTTGTGATTCTTGCTAAGTGATTAAGGTACACATTGAACCTAGTATTAGCTATTTGTACCCAAAACTTGTGAGTCTCACTTCTACTTATCATTATTTACAAATTTCTGTTGACTAATAGTTTAAAAGCTGTGAAATTGAAGATGTGAACCTATTATCTATAGACTGTGTTTCCATGATTTCATTTGAGTGATTATTTTGACTCTACACCTAGATAAGCCCTTCTAATAGTGCAAAACTTAGCCTATAAAGCTGGTCTTGATAAGTAAAGTCTTTAACATAATATTTGGTATTGAGGGAAGTCTAAGATAAAAAAACAGGATTCTGAAAGAGTTCAACCCCTTCTGTTCATTTGAATTCCCTTTACCTGAAGCCATATGGCAATTCTGTTAGTTTAAGTGTGCATTACAATTTGATTTTGAGACCAAAAACTGATTTATAGGGGAAAAGAAATCTTATATTGGTGCTTTATGTGAATTGTTCCTTTAAAAATCCCATAGCTAAATTGGATTACTTGTTTGTTTGCCCATCTTGTTTCTTCCTTCTTGAAGCTGAAGCTGAAAACTTTTGGAGGCAAATGCCAGTCAAGGATTATTCGATTGTTGTGCACTTGCATAAGACTCTTGCCAGGATATCAGTAAAGTCATTATTACTCAGTTCGTCTTAACATCGCCTAGCCTTAATGAAAGATTTGGATGAAGTCCAAATACCCACCGGCACTAAGAGTGAAACATTGGCCGAGATTTTATGGTATGTCGTACGAACGCATAGGCTATCATTTTCTGACGACGAATTTCCAAGAGAGGGTAAGACCCACAACAAGTCCTTACACATAACAGTCAAATGCCGTGATAAGATTATCCCTCAAGTGCTGATTGATGGAGGGGCTGGGTTGAATGTATACCCTGTGACGACTTTGAAACAGCTTGGATATTATGTTGGCAAAATCCGCCAAAGTCGAACAAATGTAAAAGCTTATGATGGCGCAACCAGTGATCTAATTGGATAAATAGATCTGTACATACAATTGGGTCCCGCAGAATTTGTCGTGGAGTTCATTATCATGGATATCAAAACAAGTTACTTGTTGTTGGGATGACCTTGGTTGCACGCCGCTGGGGTTGTGGAGTCTTCATTGCATCAGTATCTCAAATTCATCTGGGATGATCAAGAAGTCGTGATTCACGGAAAAGGAAGTATCCATAACTATCCGGACAATTCAGTACCGGTCATGGGAAAATCGCCAAGTAATACTGATTTTCACACCATTAAATTAGTCATGTTAGATCGCAGGGGGGATGATGAGGATATCCCTATGCCACTGGTCCACAAAATGATTGCCACGACTATGATAAGAAATGGGTTTGAGCCCGGTAAAGGTATGGGGAGGAAGATACAAGGAATTAGAAAACCAGTGACTATCGAAAATGGGAAATATCGATTTGGGGTTGGATACAAGCCGTGTGGGCAGAAGAAGAAGAAGCAGAAAATGGACCAAGATGTCCTGTTAAAATGAGAAAGCCATGTCCTCGTCTATATCAATCCTTCATCGCATGCCCATCGAGGCACAGTGGCGAAGAACCAGAAGAGGGTTTAAGGACATTGTTTTGGGAAGAGGAATGTGCAGCCATCATTGAAGAATGCTTTGAAGCACTGGAGTTTCGTTGTGCTGAGCCAGAAGAAATGTAGAATGGATGAACTTCTACCTCGTTGATCATCTTGCGGTAGAAAGAATGCTCACTTTCAGAAAAGCGGCGAAAGTCGGCTTAAAGGCCTGGCTTATTGCCTTTTCGTGCTTTTACATTTCCTTATTACGTGTTGTTTAATAATGGAAATGGCTCGATGTTCAATTCCGAGTCATGTAATTGAGATTGTTTTTACATGATTGATAATTGTGTTACTTTGATTTACAATAATAACACAGAATCCACAAATAATGTCATGCCATGTTACGAAACAAGTAAGAACGATGACGAATAAACCAAAGATCAAGAAGAAGAGATAACTTAACTAGAAGGGTTGATAGACGTCCAAGAGGAGTATGAAAATAGACCGACACCAAACCAAGAGGAAACAGAGGCAGTTAATCTAGGAAACAAGGAAATGGTTCGAGAAACCAGGATAAGTGTACATTTGACAGATCCTGAGAAAGAAAGGTATCGAAGTCTGCTGAAAGAGTATGAAGATGTTTTTGCTGGGTCATACGCCGAAATACCGGGTTTGAGTACAGACATTGTCGCCCATAGGTTGCCAAATCTAGAGGGATTCACCCTGATAAAGTAGAAAATCAGATAGCCTAGGCCCGGTATCAGCATCAAAATCAAAGACGAAGTCGAGAAATAGATTCAATCGAGAGTTGTGGAAGTGACCCTACCCGACATAGTTAGCGAACATAGTATTGGTATCAAATAAGGATGGGAAAATGAGGATCTGTGTGGACTATCATGATCTTAACCGCACTAGTCCAAAGGATAATTTTACACTCCCTAGCTTCACAGACTTATTGACAATTGCGCCAAACATGAGGTGCAGTATTTTGTGGGCTGTTATGCGGGATACTATCAGATACTAATGGATGAGGAAGATGCTCGAAAAATGGCCTTCATCACACCATGAGTAGTATATCACTATCGGGTAATGCCTTTTGGGCCCAAGAATGCCGGCGCTACCTACTTGATGGCGATGATCGCGATTTTTCATGAAATGATGCATAGAGAGATCGAGGTATATGTGAACGATGTCATCATCAAGTCCCGAGTGGGTGATGATCATCTTGAGCATTTGAGAAAATTCTTCGGCAGACTTCGCAAGTACGACTTGAAGTTAAATCTTGCAAAATGCGCATTTGGAGTGCCTGCCGGGAAGTTGCTAGGGTTCATAGTTAGTCATCGTGGTATCGAGTTAGATCCCACAAAGATCAAAGAAATTCAAGAACTCCCACCACCAACAACAAAGAAAGAGGTCATGAATTTCATAGGAAGGTTGAATTACATTGGACTCTTCATTGCCCAGTCCACAATAATTGTAGAACCAATTCTCAAACTCCTCAAGAAAGATGCTCCAACTAAATGGACAGAAGACTGTCAAAGAGCTTTTGACACAATAAAAAGATACTTGTAAAATCCACCCGTTTTGGTCCCGCCAAGGCCGGGAAGCCCTTTACTGCTATATATGTCAGTATCAGAAAATGTTTTTGGGTGCATGTTGGCGCAAAATGACGAAACATGCAAGAAAGAGAGAGCCATCTATTGTATCAGTAAGAAGTTCACACCCTGTGAATCCAGTTATTCCGTGGTGGAAAAGACATGTTGAGCTCTAACCTGGGTGTCTCAGAAGTTAAGACATTATATGGATACATACACGACTCATTTCATCTCAAGAATGGACCCCCTAAGGTACATCTTTTGCCAACCTATGCTGATAGGGAAGTTAGCTAAATGGAAAATGTTGTTGAGTGAGTTTGACATCCAATACGTCGCACAGAAAGCAGTTAAGGGGCAAGCATTAGTAGATTTATAGGCAGGAAGCCCAGTGGATGACAACCCCGTACCTTTGTGGACTTACTTCCCGGATGAAGAAGTGATGACAAATGAGGGTGAAAAAAATGAAGATGAATTAGGCTGGAAAGTATACTTTGATGTAGTAGTCAACTTTAAAGGATCAAGAATCGGTGCCATTTTGGTTTCGGACGCAGGCCAATATTATCCTGTGGCCGCCAAGTTGAACTTTAGCTGCACCAATAACATGGCTGAATACAAAGCTTGCATCATGGGTCTTCGTTTAGCCCTTGACATAGATGTGTGGAATCTTCAGGTAATTGGCGACTCGAATTTGTTGATTCATCATGTTCGAGGAGAATAGGACACCAAAAATGAGATGATCATACCATATGTTGGACTTGTGCAAAGACTGGCGGATCAATTTCAAGAAGTCAAGTTCAAACATATACCAAGAAACCAGAATGAGTTTGCTGATGCATTGGCGATAATAACATCCATGATTTAGCATCCTGACAGTAAGTGTATTGATCCTGTCAGAGTCGAAATCAGAGATCAACCAGCTCACTATGCTTTTGTAGAAGCAAAGATTGATGGAAAACCTTGGTACGTCGACATTAAAATGTACTTGGAGAAAGGAGAATATCCTGAAGGAATCACCATCAATCAAAAGAAGACTATTAGGAAGTTGGCAAATGGTTTCTTCCTCAATAAGAATGTTCTATACAAAAGAACCCCAAATTTAGGCTTGCTCAGATATGTTGACTCTGTCAAAGCCATAAGGTTGATTGAAGAAGTACATATTGGAATCTGCAGGCCTCACATGAACGGGTTCGTACTGGCAAAGATTTTAAGGACAGGTTATTACTGGATGACCATGGAGAACGATTGTAGCAAAATCGTCCAGAAATGCCACAAGTGTCAAGTTCATGGAGACTTGATAAAAGTCCCTCCAACAGAACTGAATGCTATGACATCACCTTGGCCATTCGCCGTTTGGGGCATGGATGTCATAGGATCGATTGAGCCAGCTGCGTCAAATAAGCACCGTTTTATTTTGGTCGCCATAGACTACTTCACCAAGTGGGTGGAAGCAGTATCTTATGCGTTAATAACAAAGAAAGTAGTAGTGGACTTTGTGCGCTACAACATCATATGCCGATTTGGCATCTCAGAATCGATCATAACAAATAATGGGGCTAATTTGAACAGCCACCTGATGAAAGAAATATGTACTCAATTCTGAATCACTCACCGGAATTCGACCACATACCGGCCACAGATGAATGGAGCTATAGAAGTCGCCAACAAAAACATCAAGAAGATCCTCAGAAAGATGATTGATAACTACAAAGACTGCATGAACAATTGCCATATGCACTACTGGGATATCGTACAACTGCCAAAACTTCAATCGGAGCCACTCCATATCTGCTGGTCTATGGCATGAGGCGGTGATACCAGCTAAGTAGAAATCCCTTCCCTTCGAATCATACAAGTAGCAGAATTGGACAACGCTAAATGGATTCGTAAAAGGCATGAGCAGCTAGCTTTGATAGATGAAAAGAGAATGATCGTCGTTTGCCATGGTCAATTGTACCAACAAAGAATGGTGCGAGCCTTCAACAAACATTTGAGGACTAGATTTTTTCAAGTAAGGCAATTGGTTCTCAAGCGAATATTCCCAAATCAAGAAGAATACAAAGGGAAGTTCACGCCAAACTGGCAAGGGCCTTATATGGTGTTAAAGGTGTTATCTGGAGGAGCAGTTTTCCTCACTGAAATGGATGGCCAAGAGTGGCCAAGAGCGATAAATTCAGAAGCCATCAAGAGATACTATGTTTGAGAAAGAAGACGGCTACAGTGATTCGTAGCTTTATGTTGCTTTTAATTGAATTTCCTTTATTTGTAATTTTGCATTTTTAGAAAAAACAAATCCAAAATTATGTACGGACTATGAAAGGACCTGATTCCCTATACTTATTTCCAACTTTTCCCCTTGAATAGTAGACTTCTCTTTTTTCTTTTGAGCTGGCGCAAAAAATAACTCTGATCCTTCCGGAGGATCTCCAAGTTTGACAATTGGGGTAGGGTTAGTGTCTGCTGAACCCTCACTCCTTAGAAAATAAATTAGTACTAGTTGGAAGGGAGGGTTATGGATGACTGAAATATGCAATCTTTCGTTTGACTCGTCACGATCCCTTATTGATGAGAAAGGATTATCAGGGAAGGAGAATGAATCTGACATTTTGAGTAGGATTTTTTTATTGAGGAGTTGTGCTTGCCTTAAACCTTTGAATACTTGATGTGAGTAAGGGGTTTATGGTACAACATGTTGAGAAGAGACGAATTTTTTTGTGGTAGGTGTCCAAGACAGTGATATTTAATGAAGATGGGATTTTCACGATTGACTAGCATGTGTACGTCCCCTTTTCTGACCACCAGGTCTCAATAGTTGGCTTTGACTATGAAGGTTGGAACAGGGTAAATGACATGTTTTATAGCCTGACTGTACTAATAATATTCAAGGACTGAATGCATACCTGAAGTGCCAATGTAGACTCCGATGCATTTGCTAATTCTTGGCTGTTGTGATTGAATTGTTCTTTAGACATTACGAGAGCATGACCTTATCATAGCACAGGACATACAACTAAATGTACAATATCGAGTAAAATATTATTCATTTTTAGGCTCATTAATTTCGAAGCAACTACTCTAACCAATCATTAAGGGGTACCTAAGTAATCTTAATCATCGCCAGTTCCAACCTGTTTCGCTCATAATGTTCTCTTCCTAAGGCTTTTTTGAAAATGTCTGCAATTTGTTTTTCAGTGGCACAAAACTGTATTGAAATAAGACCCTTCTCATCATTGTCACGCAAAAAGTGGTGTCTTATGTCAATGTTTTTGGTTCTCTTATGCTGAACGGTAATTTTTGCAATGTTGATAGCACTAGTATTATCATAGAATATGGGGACACAATTAATTTCCATAACAAAATCTTTTAATTGTTGCTTGATCCATAGCAGTTGAGCACAGTATGATGCAACAACTACAAATTCTGCCTCATCAGTAGATAGTGCCACAAAATTTATTTGTTTTGTCGTCCAGGAGACCAAACATGATCCAAGAAACTGTGCCATACCTGTAGTGCTCTTCCTATCTACCAAATACCCTGTGTAGTTTGCATCAGCATATCCAACTAGGTCAAAGTTGCTACCTCTAGGATACCATACCCCCAACTCACTTGTTCCTTTCAAATATTTCAAGATTATTTTGACGGCTTTCAGATGAGACTATTTAGGATTTGCTTGAAAGCATGTACATAATCCCACACTGTATACAATGTCAGGTCGACTAGCAGTGAGATACAAAAGGGAGCAAATCATTCCTCTATATAGTTTCTGCTAAACTGGTGGACTGGTTTCATCCAGGGTGAGCTCTGTGGCTGTTGCAATAGGAGTATCAATTGCCTTCATATCCTCTATTTTGAACCGCTTGAGCAGTTCCTTAACATACTTCTATTGATGGATCATGGTGCCCATTGCTGTTTTCTTGATTTGTAGTCCTAGGAAGAAGCTCAGTTCTCCCATCATGCTTATCTCAAACTCACTTCCCATTAATGCAACAAAATCTTTAGATCATTAACTCATTCGTAGCTCCAAAGATAATGTCATCCACATAAACATGTGCAACTAATAGGTTTTTTCCTTTGACTTTCAAGAATAGTGTGTTGTCTATTTTTCCTCTAGTGTGGCCATGTGCCAGAAGAAATCGTGATAGCATTTTGTACCAAGCTCTTGCGGCTTGGCTGAGTCCGTACAGCACCTTATCTAGCTTGTAAACAAACTCAGGATATTCAGCATCTTCGTAACCCAGAGTTTGCTTGCCGTACACTTCCTCTTTCACGTACCCATTTGGGAAGGCACTCTTCACATCCATTTGATAGAGTGTAAAGTTCATGTGTGCTGCAAAATGCTATAAGAAGCCTTATTGCTTCTAATCTTGCAACTGGGGCAAATGTTTCATCCTAGTTTATCCCTTCTTCTTAATTATACCCTTGGACAACTAACCTTACTTTGAGACTGTTCCATGCTCATCAAGCTTGTTTCAAAACACCAATTTCTGCCGATTATTGTTCTATCCTTTGGTCTTGGTTCAAGGTGCCAAACCTTGTTTCTTTCGAACTTATTAAGTTACTCCTGCATTGTAATAATCCAATCTGCATCCTGCAAAGCCTCGTTAACCTTTTTAGGCTCAATAATAGATAAAAATGCATTAAAGGCAAATAGATTCTTTAACCTGGATCTTGTCGTGACCCCAGAATTTAGATCCGACGATACATTACCTAAGGGGTGAGATCCTTGATATTTAAATCTTCTTGAAACTAATCCTTATGGAGTTATGGAGTTTTCATTCTTTTTAAGCAATTCATGAGGAGCTTTATTCAATACAGACCTAGTCATGCATCTATTGAGAATGTAGCAAGCGGTATTTATGGCTTCAGCCCAAAAGTTTCTGGTAATATCTCTAGCAAGCATTGTTGCTCTAGCCATCTCTTCAAGGTCCTATTCTTCCTTTCAACTACTCCATTTTCTATGGGATTCTAGGGGCATAAAAATTATGGTCAATATCATTTGTGGAACAATATTCTTCGAATTTAGCATTTTGGAATTCAGTTCCATGGTCAGATCTAATTGACGTCAATTAGTTCCCTAATGTTCTCTCTAACCTTTTTGTCAAGATTCTGAATGCGTCATATGCCTCATCTTTAGATGCAAGAAACAGTATCCATGTAAATTTGGTGAAATCATCAACAATAACAAACTTGTACCTCTTACCTCCCTTGTTCATTGCTCTCATTGGTCCGCACATATCTATATGGACCAGTTATACAGACTTGGTTGTACTGATTACCTTTTTCGATTTGAATGATGATCTCAGTTGTTTCCCCCTGGCACAAGCACTACAAACTTTGTCATCTTTGAACTTAATGTTTGGCAAACCAATCACTAAGTGTTGGGAGATTAGTTAATTTAGCTAACCAAGGCTAGGATGACCTAGCCTCTTGTACCACAGTAAGGGGTCACTGTTTATAACATTTACGCATTTTAATTCATTACCAAGTATTCCCATGATATTTGCTTTGTATACATTTTTGTGTCATAGGGTTGTTAGAACTATGTTACATTTTTTGAGAACAATAACATACCCGCCTGAAGATGTGAATACTACCATATTTCCCTTATCACACAATTGTGAGATGCTCTATAGATTGTGATACAATCCATCTACGTGGTAAACGTTGTCAATTGCATGATTCTCTGATCTACCTATCTTCCTTATTCCTTTGACTTGCCCCTTTTTACCTACTCCAAACACTACACTTCCCCCTTCTAGTGCTGAGAGTGAGCAAAAACTTTCTTTGTCTCCAATTATGTGTCTTGAGCATGCACTGTCCATGTACCAATTTTGCTTGCTTCCTTTTGTCTTGATTTTAGTCTCCTTTTCTCTGTATGAGATCTAGCCTGTAGTTTCCATTAACGCAGAGTGTTCCCCTTCATCTTCGAAGTCTTCACTTCAGGCCCATGTTGCAACCATGACCCTTTTGGTGTCCTTGTTTCTCTTCTCTTTAACCCGTTCCTTCTACTTGTTCTTTTCAGCTTTTTGCTTTTTCCATTCTATTTTCCACAAGGGACAGTCCTTTATCAGATGATCATTCTTGTCACACTTGTAACATTCACCATATTACATGTTTGCACTTCTTCCTTGTCTGGAGTTGTTACTTCTGCTATTTTGTCCTTCCCTTTTGAGAAATTTTCTAAAGTTCTTTGCAATTAGAGCTATATTCTTTTCATCTATTTCAAAATTATCACTTTCAGCTGCTTTGAGAGCCAGGCTCCTTCTTTCAATTGTCTACTCATCCTTGGAGTTTTTCATATCCATCTCATACGTCTTTATAGTTCCTATCAGTTCATCTAGAGACATATGTTCATTGTCTTTGGCTTCCCTTATTGCAGTAACTTTCATCTTAAACGACTTGGGCAAAGTTCTCAAGCCTTTATCCACAGAGTCTTCTGTGGTAATGATTTTTCCAAGTGATGTCAGTTCATTCACAAGAGATGTTTACCAGGTAAACATTATAGAGACTGTTTCTTTTGGCTTCATCTTGAAATTTTCAAAGTCAGTGGCAAGCATAGCCTTTCTGTATTTCCTGACTTTACTTTTTCCCTCATGAGCATTGGCCAGTGTATCCCAGATTTGTCTGGCTGTTGTACACCCAAAGATCCTGTTGTACCCGTCTGATCCTAATCTGCAAATCAAGATGTTTTTGGCCTTAGAATTTTTCTCTAGCATCTTATAATTACTTTCAAGATACTCACGTTTTTTTTCATGTCATCTCCATTAGTACCCTTCTTTGAGGGGTGTCCATCAGTGATTCTATCCCAGAGTTTGTATTCTTCTACTTGTAGATGGTCTTCCATTCGTGTCTTCCGCCAGGCGTAGTACTGCCCATTGAATAATGGTGGCCTGTGAGTTGATTGACTGTCACTGTGTCCAATAGGTTGTGCAACATTCATCATGATATTCTCCTAAGGTGTTAGCCTCTTTGAGGAGAACCTGGCTATGACACCAATTGTTAGGTTGCACGACCTACTTCCTATCGTATGCAATATATAATTTTTGCCTAAGGATGGAACACGTTACTTTACCTGTTCTATGCTAACGTCTTGCAGAATATAAACAGAAGGTAAGTAAAGAGCATAATGATTTTTACGTGAAAACCACCCGCCTCACAAAGGCGATAAAAACCACGACCTACACCTCTATAGGATTTACCCTAAACTCCACTACAACGGTGAGCCTCTGTAAATTCAAGTTACAAACTCTGCAACCTAGGAACTAACCTCTAATTCCTATCTCACTAATCTCCTAGACTAGTAAGAACCTTCAAGTCGATCCCCGACTTTTTTTTTTTTGATAAAACCACCAGAACTTGTGGGAGTTTATTAAAATGCTAAACTCTACAGGATTCTAACCAAGTGGTTAGAGAAAAATAGAAAAGTTACAGATTCCAACAAAATGAAAAGAAATGCTAGAAATCCTAGTGTCTTGACTTTCATCCATCTTTCACACCTCTAAGCTCTCACCAGGTGGCATCGACTTCAGTCAGGTGAATTTTCTTCAGACATTAAGGATTATAGCATTCTATCATCTCATTCTATACTGCAACTAAGTGGGAGTAAACTATGTGCCATCATCATAATAAAAAAGTGTCACTTAGTTAAACATAATACAGTTTTCCTAAGTTTCATGGCATGAGAGTTTAATGGCCTTTTCAGAATCATTTGGTACTTAGCTGAATTCAGCACCAATACCAAATAGATTGTTATTCCTTAGTTTTGTTGCTAAATGATGTCCTTGGCATATCTGATTCTCAGATTTGGGATCTGAGCTTTGTCAATGTTTATCAGTTTCCTTACCATGGTTGGTAGCTCTTGGAAATTATGAAACTATTGTGTACATGTAAAATCAAAAACACAGTTAGCTAGAAAATTTGCCAATCCATTTCCTTCTTTGTATATACGTTCCACCAACACTGTATGATCCCTCCTGATTCTGTTTATCTTTTTCACTATCATAACAATGCTCCATGGAACCTCCCAGACTTCTATTATAAGCATTTTCATTGCCAAAGAGTCTGTCTCAACTACTAGAGTATAAGACTGATAGGCTATGCAGTATTTTTAATGGCAAGAGCCTCTCCAATGAGGTTATTGCCATCTGCAATCCTCTGACCTTCAGCATACAAAATCTCTCCATCTTCATTTCTAACACAAAATGCCACAGCACTGGGACTTGGATTTCCTCTAGACGCACCATCACTATTGCACTTAAACCACCCTTTTGCTGGAAATTCCCAGTTAACTGCTTTACATTTGAGAAGTGGTGTAAGTGTTTCAAAATGATCTATGATATCAGGCCATTTATGAGGTATATTGTGTAATGAGAGGAATCTTACTCTATAGAACAAGTGTATATGCAGATTAATTTCATGGAAAACCTTATATAAGGACATAGAGCCACCATGCAGCTCTATATTCCCCCATTTCCATAACTGCCACAGAATAAATGCAGGGACTACCTTATAAATGGGTTTTTTCTTATAGTGACACTTAGCATTCTAGCAATGCATGTCTGCTTGTTTAACTTGATAGCAATTCAAGATTATGCCTGCAGCACTGCTAAATATGTTCCACATAGACTTAGAAAACTATCCATTCAAAAACAGATGATCTATAGTTTCTTATTGAGGTTGTTCGCAACAGCAACACCTAGAAACCACATTAATCCCAATTGTTACTAAAACTTCATCAACTGGAATTTTGAACTTCTATAGTCTCCATAAGAAAAAGGAGATCTTGAAACGAATTCCTTTCAACCACATGTTCTTGAAAACATCAAACACATGAGCTCTTTGTCTCAATGATTCCCATGCACTAGAAACTGTGAACTTACCAGTGCTGGCCATCATCCACCATGGTTTACCCCAATGCTCTAAACACTTCTTGATTTCCATCTCCTCAGTAATGTGTGTCACTATCTCCTCTGGGAATAGTTGCTTCAGTCTCCTTAAATCCCATCCATCACCATCCTTTAAATCTTGGACATCTTCCACTCTTTCATGAATCTGAAATTGTGAAGGTAGCACATAATACAAAGCTCCTAATCTAGTCAAGCTATCAAACAAAATATTAGTTGTGCTACTCTTAGTTTCCCACTAAATCTCTTTTTTAATATTGTCCCTAGCATCCTATACCATTTTTTAGACTTGTGATCCACCTTTCCAATGCACATATTGAGGATACTGTTTCATATAGTACTTGTTCCATATGAAATTAGCCCATACTGAATTGGAAGTTCTAAATCTCTACCAAATTTAAGCACATAATGCCTTTGAGACATCAATAGAGATCTAAATCCCAAACCTCCCTCATTCTTTGGTAAGCACATTTTCAGCCAAGCTGACCAATGTCTGGATTTAACATCTTCCTTGTTACTATAAAAGAACTTGGTAAAAATTTGATGCAATTCTCTTATAACACATTTCGGAGGCTTAATGGCAGATAGCAAGAGTATTGGAACACTTTGAAGTAGACTAGTGATCAAAACAGCCTTACTACCAAGTGATAGCAACTTTCCTTTCCATGATTGCAGTATATCATTAACCCTCTTAATCAATTCTGAAAAATCTGCTTTCCTCTTCTTAGCATGGGAGATTGGACAGCGTAGATATATAAAAGGAAATGAACCTCTAGAGAAACTAGTGACTGTTTCCACTTGCTATATCAAACTGTTGTCAATCTTAGAGTGCATATAGAAGGAGCTCTTCTTCTTATTGTGTCACGGCCTAAATTACGGATCGTGCAGGATTCTACCTGATTACCTTCTAGTAGGCGAACCCTCACCAACCAACCCATTATTGAGACTCATTCAATAACTAATAATCATAAACATAAGTGACACTCTCATAAAATTTGAGCTCACAAGAGCTTCTATAATACACAAAAATAGCTTAAAATAAAACGACACAACTTCTTCCTTGGAACGAGATGCACAGAAGCTTTAGGAAGATCTCTGCCACTGTAACTAAATGAAACCTTCAAGCAATAACCTGAAACGAATCTACACCCAAAAGGATGTAGCAAGAGTAGTATCAGTACACCATACGTACTGGTAAGCATCATAGGTCGATTAAGATTAGTTCACGCAACACGATATAAAATAAAACAGATGGGCATAGTCATAACACCTTTTTACATTCTACCCATACTTAAAGAATTCTTATATAACATACTTGTATCCCGTTACCGCGTCAACACAACATTTTGAAGTAAGGACCAACAACCAACAACAACTACATTTGAGATAAACCCCTAGACCAATTTAACCCCTGGCAATTTATAATGACAAACTTCAACCTTTCTATCAACTAACACTAAGTGGGACCACTAATTCTCGCCTTTTTCCTCTTTACCTTAACATACTCGTAATTTAACGATTAGACTCAATTAACGAACGGCCCGTAATGGACACCAGATTCAAACTACTTATCAAGTATCAAGTAAGAATGAGTAAAGCAATGCAGTCAATGATAGCAGATCAACATACTCCCCAAACACTTAGCCACGCTAACATGGTCAACTCGACCTACCTTATTTTACTTAACAACAGATTGAGAGGTTACTTGTAAATGCCTCATCACCACAATCATCAGGAAATCAATTTCCACTTACCAGAATGAACCAAGACCGCATGTCATCCAACCAAAATCAGTTATGCCATCGTCACAAAATATGAACAGACAAGTGCAATGCAATCAATGTTAGTATCATATCCGTACACACATGCTAAATGGTAATGTTCGCCCAAATAGCCATCAACTGCAGGGGACCCATAGTGTCTATGTACCACTCGCTCCGGAACTGACCTCGGATCACGAGCCCATAACTAGGCCACATCCTCACCCCCAGTCAAATGTGCCTTTTAGTATTTATATATTCTTTCTCATATCAATGTATTTACATTCTGACAATCAATAAGGATTTTGAACAATTAATAAATCAATATCAACGAATTCAAGTCACCATATCACGAGTCAAAACAACACTTAAGAGATCAACCTCCTAGCAATGTGGATAATCCATGAAGATACAACCAACTAGAATACAAGTCATCACACAACAACCATAATAGTTCCAAGTGCATTTGTGTTGTGATTATTGTCAAACTATTTCAGAACTAGATAGAGACTTAGTCTGTAATCTATTCTCTGTGCACCCTGCACTATCGCCAGAGACAGTTGAAAAGCCGAGCCACTTGCTGCACATAAGTACAGCTATGAGTTGGCACATGCTTTAGGTCAAAATGAATGAGTGGTCTCTATCCATCCCACATGCTGCTACTATATGTACAACATATTGAGTAGACTTGAAAAACCTAATCCAAATCGTGCAAAGTTGCTGACACAAGTTTCTCAAGTTCTCTCAAGAACAAGACACTTGTAAAACTGAAGAACCCGATCCAGACATAGATTTAGTCTAAAGTTCTTTATGTTGTTGTAACTATTTATTTGTTCGTGCTTAA
Source organism: Lycium barbarum (assembly GCF_019175385.1). Taxonomy (NCBI): domain Eukaryota; kingdom Viridiplantae; phylum Streptophyta; class Magnoliopsida; order Solanales; family Solanaceae; genus Lycium; species Lycium barbarum. The sequence continues at coordinate 17,893,350 of NC_083344.1, read as the reverse complement.
ATTGTAAACCTACTCCTATGTGTTAAGAAGCTGTTTGTAGGTATTTCAAATTCTTAGTAGTTGTTAGGAAGTATACCTTTCAATCTATTAAGTGGTACCCTTGACTGGTGTTTAGTATAAGGTTTATTAGTTGGGTTAGGCTAGAGGTAGTCAACCTTAGTTTCCTTGGCTAGAGTTAGTTAAGTGGAGGTGTTTGCAATCGGTATATTGCAAAGGTTGAGGGACTATGGGAGTTAGTTCCTAGGTTGCTACTGGTTTAAGGGTTAAGGAATTCTAGGAGTTAGTTCCTAGCTTACAATAAGTTGTATTCTGAAGTTGCTGAATTAGTGGAACTGAAATCCTACTGAGGTAGGTCGTGGTTTTTAATCCCTTGAGCAAGGAGTTTTTCATAGTAAAATCGTGCCTTCTTTACTTACTGCTTTGCATTAGTGAACTGGTACACAATCAGGTCCCTCATATATTATTTAGTAGATGCGCAACCTCTATTAGTATCAGAGCGGGTGCTTTCTAAAAGGTTAACACCTAGAAAGAATCTGTAAAATGGCAGCCCCACTAAATATAGAAGAAAGACAGTTTTTCACCAGGCCACCCAAATTTAATTGAAAATATTATGGGTGGTGGAAGACAAGGATGCATGAATTCATCATGGATGAAGATTCAAAGCTTTGGGAGATCATCTGTGATGGTCCCTTTATCCCAGTTCACACAATTAAAGACAATAAAAAGACCACTGTCAAAACAAGAAAAGAATATAATGAATCTGACACGAAGAAAGTGGAGAAGAACTATAAAGCAAAGAAGATTCTTGTGTGTGGAATAGGACCGTATGAGTACAATCGAGTCTCAACTTGTTCATCAGCAAAAGAGATCTAGGAAGCTCTCCAAACTGCTCATGAAGGAACAACTCATGTGAAAAACTCAAAGATCGACATGCTCACCACTGAGTATGAGAAGTTCAAGATGAAAGAGAGTGAATCCATTCATGAGATGCACACCAGATTCATCTCAATAATCAATGAGTTCCACTCTCTCGGAGAAGTCATCACAACTACCATGCTAGTAAGGAAGATGCTTGGGGTCTGACCTGAGTCCTAGGACAGCAAGGTAAACTCTATCTCTAAAGCCAAAGATCTAGATACATTGACTATCAATGAACTTATTAGAAACCTCAAGATGTATAAGATAAAGATGACTATGAAGAAGGCAGAAAAGAATGAGGTGAAGAAAGAGAAGAGCCTGGTTCTCAAAGCTGCAAAGGGAGTGATGATGACTCCGAAATGGCTATCTCACACAGAGGTTTCAAAAGATGATAAAGAAAATTGACAGGTTCCCCAAAATAGAAAACTCCAGTAGAAACGACTACTCCTGCCACAAGTGGTAGAAACCTGGTCATTGCATGAAGGATTGTCCTTAAAACAAGCAGAACAATTATGACAGAACTGTTGAGAGGAACCAGGTCCCCGACATGAGTTTTAGAAGGAAAGAGGCCACTGATGAGATTGTGAAGCCAGCACTTGCAGCCTAGGGAGACTCCTCAAGTGAGTCTAAGGATGAAAATGACAAAGGGTACTTACCCATGATGGCAATTCATGATGGAGCAACTGAGCATGAGTCACACCTTGCACTCACGGCTAAATCTGACATGGGTGATGTTGATAATGAGAATAAAGAGGTAAATTTCTTCGATGTAAAGAAAAACATGAGAGATTACTCTAAGAAAAAACTCATATCACTGTCAACTGTGTTAATTGATGCTTATCATGCTCTGGTTGCTGAGAGAAAGAAGTTGAATCTTGCTCTTGAAGAAATAGAACTAGATAAGGAGGACATGTGCATGACAACAAAAGAAATGGAAAACAGGTGTTCGAGACAAACCAACAAAATATCTTATTGGAATGTCAAGTGAGAAAAGAGATAGAAACCTCCCCCATAAGAAGAGGAGTAGTAAGTGAGACTTCCTTAGAGTTTGAAGCCGAACTAAAGAAAGTAAAGTCTAGTCTTACTGCTGAAATTTAGAAGAATGAACTGCTAAGAAAAGATCTGAAAAGGGCTAAGTTCGAACTTGACGAAACTCTCAAATGGACATGGTCTCTGACGCAATATCCTCCAGAAATGAGAAAAAAAAAAATGGCAGAAGAGGACTTGGCTTTGAGAAAGAGAAGATGGATTATGATCTCCACAGCGAACATGTTCCCACAACCAAAGAGCAGCTATTTCCTCCTTATGGGCAAACAAGCCGTCACTAAGAACCCTACAAGATAAAGGCTGACATTGTTAAAAAAAAAAATAGGAGTGTTGTCAGGAAGGGAACCAGAGTTAAAAGAGCAGGTCCTCAAAAGAAAGGAAATTTGAAAAAAAGAAGGAATGTGCTACCCGTATAGGCTAAAAGGAGTCTGATTCAACCCTTCAGTAACTACAAAGGACCCAAGCTGGTTTGGACTCCCAAATCCAATCACTAGCATCGCTTAACAGGGTGGGAGATAGATGGAGCAGGCAGCATAAACTAATGAACTGTGACAGCTCCAAGGTGTAACTATGGTTAAGAAGTCTCCCTTAAAAGTCCTCATAGTAGGATATGTGTGGTGTGATGATAAAAGGAAGGATCTCTGATGAACAATACTGCAGAAAGGCATCACTCAAAATGGCTTCAATAAGTGCAAAGGTACACTGCTGGCAAGTATTTTTTTGCTATGTCTAACTCACTTCTGTACTATTACAGGTATACATGCATGGAAGGATCAGGAGAATTCAAGCATAAGCAATTCTACACAGTTCACAGTGATGGCTTGATACTTCAAAAATTCTAATCAGAGACCAAGTCTCTGTATCTAAGGTCAGTAATTCTTTCGGTACTCATAAATGTATTTGAACTGCTAAAATTACTAGATATGTCATCTCTCTTTCCCTCTTCCAAGAAATGTCAAAAACGTGTTTGTGCCAAATCATCACTTCCTTCTTGAACAAATCAGTTGTTCTCTCTGACATCTATCCTAAAGTGCCACCTCTGCCTCTTTGCCTATTTAAAAGGCATCTCTCTTCATCCTTCTCTCTCTTTACTTTCCCAAACCTTTGAACGTCAGGCCCGCATTTGTAAATCTCTTTTGTACAATACTCGCCTAAACTCTTCATAGTTCTATCCTGTCACCAAATGCTTATCAAACACCACCAATCCTCATCAAGCCTAAGTAAATGGGGTCAAAATCATAATCCTCAAAGCACTCAACTTCCTCTGATCATGACATAAATAAAGCAACTTCAGCCTTCCCTATACATGTTTCTTCAAAACCTAGCAAGTGTAGAACAACTAGGAAATTTGCATCCCTGTTGGTTATCTTTGGTCAAAAGGGAAACTATGATATAGGAAAGCAATGGGCTAAGAAAAGAAAATTGAGGTCACTCGGTGGTGATTTAACTAGATCTGATGTCTCAAGCTCTCGCTGTATCGAGAAATGCCAAGCGTTGAGGACTCCAAATATGAAATGAGACACCCTTGATATGACAAAATTCAAATAAAGAAATGGTGAGTGAAAAAAAGCATTTGCTTGACCCAAAGTTGAAAGGTGATCTGAGTGAAAATATGGGTCTTCAAAGCCAAGAAGAGAAGAGAGGAGAGGAACACAGTACCCTATCGTTACTCCAGAAAAGAAAGATGAGTACAAGTAAGAGACCAAGTTGCTCAAGAGGAGAAGTAGTGAGTAGAAGGAAGAGAGAATAAAGTGAACTTACAAAAATAAAAGGTTCTCTTTGGAAGAGTCTTTGATGCCAATCTGAAATAGGAGCCTGACACGAAAGATTTGATGGAAATGGTGGAGCTCCAGGAGTGGAACCATCTCTTTACTCAACCACCACCATGTGTATATGAAGCCGAAGTGATTGAATTCTATGAGAATTTACTCTTTATAAATGATAATGCTCTGGCCCTAACAGTCAATCGGACAGAGTTTGTGCTCACTGAGTTGATACTTGGGAAAATCTTCGGAGTAAAGACAGCTAGATTGAGAGCTGTAGCAGACAAGAGATCTCCAAATTTCAAAAAGGTCATCATCAAAGTGTTGAAGTCAGCAGCAAAAGCTAGTCTCTGTAAGAATGAGCTTAAGCCTGAACATCTACTAGTCTTCGAGTTTGTCAGGAAAGTGCTTTTCCCAAGGATGGCGGGACGATCTACCATCACAGTGGCAGACCTGGTTCTAATGGAAGCTCTTACAACTTTTGAACCAATCAACTTGCCGACCATCGTGATAGAGAGAATGAGTAAGGTGGCACAAATTTTAAAAGGAGGACCTGGTCTCCCGTATGGATTTTTCTTAACGAAAGTCCTTGCGCACTTTAAGGTAAGAACTGGTAGAGCCTCCTTGTGAACTAAGGACCATGTGTTCTCTCTAGCCACCTTGAAGGAGTGTGAGTTTGTGCCACAGGGACCAGGTGCTAGAAGTCCACCCACTATCTCATTTCTAATTGAAGCTCATGAAGCGACAAATGCAGAGATTAAACAACTTAAGGAGGAAAATGCCCTTATAAAAGCCCAACTGGCTGAATGACCAAAAGAACCAGGTTTCGGGCGAGAAGCAAAAGTAGAAATTGAGAAGCTACAGGAAGAGAGAGATCAGTTGAGAACTTAAGTTGCCACATTCAGAGATAAGATGATCAAGGATCGCCAAGCCTATAGAAATTGACCTATACTTGCTCAGCCCGTTCAAGTCTTTACTCTGTCTAGAAAGTCCTTTCTAGCCCTCATCCCTTTTGGATAAATTTTTTGGCATATTTGGAGTTTAACTATCATTTGTGTATACTGAATTGATTACTATCTGCACTTGTGCTGATCTATCTATTGGCATATTTCTGTGTTCCAGTGCATCATGTCTAGTATGCTTTCCTCTATCTTACTCATGATTAGGTTGCCCCTGTGGCTCTGAGTTAATATGTCACGACCCAACCCCGTGGGCCATGACTAGTGCCCGAGCTGGACACTCATATACGTACCTGCTAGATATAGTCAAACAGAATCTGTGAACAATACGGAAACTTGCAAAAGAACTCCAAAGGTTCATAATGTCATCATATACATATATCCAGATAAACTGTCTCCTGAGGAGTCACAACTAATCAAATCATGAAATGATGCGCAAGCCGACAAGGCTGCCACTACATATCAATATCATATGCAAGTCGACAAGGCCGCCACTACAGATGAACATATCCATAGCACATCATATAGACATAGCCGAATAGACCCATACACAACCCACACATATGTCTATAGACCTCTAAGAGTATCGATAGTGAAATATGACGGGACAGGGCCCCGCCGTACCCCTGGATAAACATATACGTATACATGATAAGATCTGTACCAAAAGTCTAGGCTCCAGAACAGCGGACCATTCCAAGACAGCTGAGTAGAAGTCTTATGCTGAAGGGTCACCAAACCGACTATCTGTACCTGCGAGCATGAAACGCAGCCCCCCGAAGAAAGGGGGTCAGTACGGAATATGTACTGAGTATATAAAGCATAAAATATAGAAAAGAGAATCATACTGAAGTAGGGAGTACAGGAGACAAGTATAACATCCAGACTACCAAAACACTTGCCTTTTGAAACATAAATCATGCATGTCAATATCATATATCATACCCGGCCCATTATGGGACTCGGTGAATAATGTCCCCACATACCATCCTTGGCACCATAAACACATCATAACACCATCACATCATAACACCATCATATATATATATATAGCGTATCCCGGCCCTCTAGTGAGGGACTCGATGAACAATGCAGTGAAATTGTGCACGAAAACGTATCCTGGCCCGAGACTCAGTGAAAGATGTATTGAGGCATGCCCGAGTAGAGTAGTGAGCAACCATATGCAAATTAAATCATATCTGAGACTCAATAAGATAATCAAAATGAACCATCATTTGAAAATTTAGACGATAGTCATATCAAGTACCTTTCGAATGTCACTATGGATTATATTAAAATAGAACTTCTGGAATCATATACACGTATCAAGACATAATGAAATAGCTTTTGGAAGTCAAGAACATTAGCCATCATAGTGGCTCTAAGAATAGGAGCTGCTTTGGAGTCATATATATACGTCGCCTGTTTGTTTCATAAAGATCATGCCAAAAAGAAAGAAGGGTTAGCCTTACATACCTTTAACGCTTATTTAAATGTCCAACGTCTACTTCTCGAGCTCTTCGGTCTAAAATTAAGATACCATAAGCCACAGTTAGATCATCCACATCACTTACTAACCAATCCAAGTACGAATGAAACTTAACGAAATTCGGGCAGCATTTCCCCTGAAAACTTAACAATCCTCGAGATTCCAATTTAGCTAAACATCAATCAAAATACCAACAACAACAACACCAACAATTTCATATCAAACTAGAATTAAATTCATTCTTAAATCACTTCCAAAACATCCCAATATACATTCGTATACCAATGCTTGTATACACTTCTTTATTTTCGTATAGCCATAGTATAACAACAAACACAACAACAACAAAAACAACAACTACAGCCAATCCCACGATATTCCATCCCAGAAAACAATTCATAACAACCATAAAACATCCCCAAAATATTGTCAGAAAACATTCACGAAAATCATATAAAACAGCTCGGTATACACTTTGTATACAATATCTTCATACATTTTATTCTCCCAAATTCAAGAACAACAACTTATAAACAACATCAACAAAAATATCAACAATTATCATACATCATAACTCAGCTAATTCCATCCATTTAATCCACCTAAAACAGCCCCTTAATCCATAAATCTCAACAAAATAACAAACGAGTTTATAACGCTATTTTCTCCGTTATAATCCGTTAAAACTCTAAATACACTTGTTAACAATGAAAAAGGGACCTTAATCTTACCTTAATTATGCAGTAACCACGTCAACACTCTTCTTCTTGGCTGATTTTTATCTCAAATTGAAGGCAACGCAACGTACAACATTTTTCTCTTCATGAGCTTCGGGATTCGGGGCTCGGATTTTGGTCAAAATGGCTTTTTCTCTCTAAGGTTCTCCTCCCTCTCTCTCTCTCTAGAAGTTTCTGGGTGTTTTTGGTCTGAAAATGAGGAGATAAAGCTGAAAAAATCCCTTAAATGGCATGGGTAATGGGCCTGACCCGACTTGAAATTGGGTTGGGCCGAACCCACTGCCTAGCTTGACCTTTCTACCTTAAAATGTCCATATCTCCTTATCCCGATGTTGCATGTAGGCCCACGACGTATGGTTGGAAAGATAATTCAATTATATACACCTTTCATTTTAGGTGTTTTCCCAAATTCCCAAAAACTGATAGGGTTATGGCCTCCCGAACTCAGATCACCCGAAAACGTAACTTAAAAACATTTTTTTTGGAGGGCTTCCACTTTGATTTGGCTCAAGGGTCATTCTTGAGTTGTGTCTAACTTCACATATATTATCCATATAACTTGTCATATGTCCTTTAAAAAAAATCTCGACATGTGGACCCCACCTCAGATTACGAATAATCCAACGTACAAAAATACGGGATATAACATAATATATCTAAACTTCTTGTTGGCTGTGTTTTAATCTTTTTCTTGATGCCAAAAGGAAAGATGTATTTGTGTAATGAAAAAGTGAACTGAACTTAACATGCGGTGATTAAGGGGGAAGAATCGAATAAATTATTGGATGCTGAAAATTCACAACTATGGGAAGATGTGCTGAGCAAGGGGCAAGAACTGGAAGATTGATATGTGATGATATTGTGGAAATTTTTGTCTTCCAGTTGAAAATGGATCATGTTGCTAACATGTTGCAGGTGGCTTGACAATGATGGTCAGCTTCGCAGGAGGAACAAGTGGGAAACAGGTTCTTAGGGGGAACATCAGTCTATGAGCCTGTCATCATCAAAAAGGGGGAAATTGATAGTTCCAAGTGCATTCGTGTTTTCATGATTGTCAAACTGTTTCAGAACTAGATAGAGACCTGGTTTGTAATCTGTTCTCGGTGCACCCTGCACTGTCAGCAGACAGCTGTAAAGCCGAGCCACTTGTTGCACACAAGTACAGCTGTGAGTTGGCCCATGCTTTACGTCAAAATGAATTAGTGGTCTCTATCTATCCCACATGCTCCTACTATATATACAAAATGATGGTAACATATTAAGTAGACTTGAAAAACCTAATCCAAATCGTGCAAAGCTGCCGACACAAGTTTCTCAAGTTCTCTAAAAAACAAGTCACTTGCAAAACTGAAGAAGCTGATCCAGACACAGATTTAGTCTAAAGTTCTTTATGTTTTTGTAAGTCTGTGTTCGTTTGTGCTAAAATTGTAAACCTACTCTTCTATGTTAAGAAACTGTTTGTAGGTATTTTAAATTCTTAGTTGTTGCTAGGCAGTTTACCTTTCAATCTATTAAGTGGTACCTTTGACTAGTCTTTAGTCTAAGGTGTATTAATTGGGTTGGGCTAGAGGTAGTCAACCTTAGTTTCCATGGCTAGAGTTAGCCAAGTGGAGGTATTTGCAATCGTTGTATTGCAAAGGTTGAGGGACTATGGAAGTTATTTCCTAGGTTGCTACTATTGTAAGGGTTGAGGGATTATGAGAGTTAGTTCCTAGCTTACAATAGGTTGTAATCTGAAGTTGCTCGGTTAGTGGAGTTGAAATCCTACTGGGGTAGGTCGTTGTTTTTAATCCCTTGAGCAAGGAGTTTTCCACGGTAAAATCGTGCATTCTTTACTTACGGCATTGCATAAGGGAAGTGGTACACAACCAGGTCCCTCATATATTATTTGGCGGACGCACAGCCTCTAACAAGCCATACCAAGACTCAGACTAGACTCATCAAAACATGAACAAGGAATCACTCTGAATCAATAAGAAAGTAAATACTAACGATTTTCGCATGCTATATACATAGAATGACGACAACGCAAATACCCAAGCAGGACACCTAAAATTTAGCACAGGTCGCCCCCACCAATGGTACAACAAGAAGCTATCATAGCCACCTTGGTAAGTGCACATATCCGACCATGCTGACTAGATCAATGACAAAACCATATTCACTACTTTGCTTTCCTTTTTGAGCCTATCAACTATGCCTCTTGATTCACTTATTCACTTAATGGCACGATGCCCACATAAATCAGCACTTATCTTAACCTAAACAATACTCAACCTAAACCCATGTTTGAAGACCTAATCATGCCTTCTATCATCAATTCTATAGCATATATACGATTTACTAATCAAAGTATAACTAAAGTAAATCATAATCTACCTTGTTGCTAAGCAGCCAACACGAACATTCATTGAATATCCATCATCCTGTCTAAGCCGGAAACCATGATAGAGAAATCTGTAAGGCAGATAATGCGAAGGATGTTTGGAGGGCTACCTTTCCTTAGTCATCAATTATTTTACTCTGGGAATACCCTAATGTCGGCTTAGAAGAGGGGTTTGTGGACAAAAAGGGGTTAAATCTCGAAATAAGTTCATTAAACGCGGGTACTGTTCTACGTATACCACTGCAACGGACTAGCAGTCCACTACAGTGAGCTCGCTATGGCGGTCGTTCACCCGCTGTAGCGAAGACGTCTTCCCCGAGCCCATAACTCTTTAACTCTTATCTAATTCAATTACGAGTAAATACTACACTTAAAGCTCCCTCATGGACCAATCTTATGACAATACACTTGGTTTTCATACACAACTGCGGAAGGTCCAATGGTGACCAGACGAGTCATTATATCAGATACCAATTAAACAACCGTTCGTCCCCAAACGGTGTCGGGTGGATTGGGGTCGCAAGGTCACATTATCCTGGACATTATAAATTTAAGCATCTCATCCCATAATGCAAGTTTTAACTTCTTACCCAAGTTCACTTGTCCCTGGGTATCAATATAGCGGTTATATGGAACACGCGTCATTAGAACAGCCACACTAACGAGGGTACGACGTGGTACCAGGCTTGAAAACCTTAGTCCGCAAAATCGAAACAATTGGGGCCTGGGACTCATTCTTGATTAAAATCCCTATGGCTAGAAAGGGGCGGGACCATGAGCCATTGTCGCAACACGGGAACTGAAAGAAATCGTGGGCCACTGCGGTGATTGGAGTCCCCCCTATAGTGGTACAGTTGCAACGGATCGAGGGCCGCTGCAGCGGGACTACCCAGACATAATTAAAATGGGGGAGGGTGATATTTCACCTTCCCACTTCCACACCTCTCCCTTAACCGAAATTCTCCTCCACTTCCCACCATTTTCTTTCCCCATTCACTCCTCTAACTCCTAATATTCCCCTTTTAAACTCCCCACACCACTCAGTCAACTCCTACACTTCAAAGCACAAAGGAAAAAGGTAGCAAATTTGGGTGAACTAGCAAGGGTTAGATTTCGATAGCAAAAATCTTGCAAATCTTTAGCCAACTTAAGGTATGTATACTCTTCTACTACTCTCTGAGATTGTTAGATCCTCTCATTTTGAAATTTTCCATTCTTAAGTTGTTGGGTAGTGCAGAAATGTTGGGGTATTAAGACAAAGGTTCTTGATTCCTTGGGGAAAGGAGATTTTGAATTATGGCATGTTATTTCGACGTTCAGAAAGTCTTAGCATCATTGATTACTTAAGATCTGCTTGAAAATAGGGGTAAAACCTAGTTGGGGTAGTGGGTTCATTTGGTAGAAGTGTTTTTGATAATGCTCAAATTTTTGGTCTATTTGCTGTTAAAAGGGTGTTTCATAGGGTGTAAACGACATGCATAATAACGTATTACCCGATCTATGTCGAAATCAGCATAAATCTAGTAAATATTTTGGGCCACCATTGTTGATGAAAAAGAGTTTTCTCATTGGGAAGATGGGTCCACTGCAGGGGATCCTTCTTCGTTGGCGCAGCATCGCTACAACGGTTATATGACCGCTGCATCAAAGGCTGCTCGGGCAAAATCTGGATTATTAGTAGTCTCCCATCTAGGTTAATTTTTGTTGGTCTTTCTTGGCTGTACATGCCTTATAGCTAACTGAACTCGGTGTAACATCGAACTAAACCGGTTTTCTTTTATAGTTATACAGTCTTACTACGTAATGGTCAGACAACAACCACAACAAGCAGCTCCAATTTACGCCAGGTTCGTTAGCCCTCATTGCCGAAGGCTCTACATGGAGAAACAAAGCAAGGGGTTGCTGCATGATAAGGGTTTTATTATTGATAGGATGGACAAGCTTGCCTTACAAGTCTACAACCGTTTACAGGAGATTCGGTGAAATAGGTTGGTCCAGGATCCCAGAAATTGCAATGCCAACTGGGTCAGGGAGTGTTATGCCATGCTCCTCACTATTGATTTGTCCTCCCCAGACAAGGAGATCATAATTAGGGGGGTGCAAGTGAAGGTCAGGGCGGAGGTGATTAATAAATTTTATGGGTTGCCCAATCCTCCCTAGGATGAGATCTTTACTAGGGACCACGACGGTAATGGCCCTTGGTTGGTGAATATACTGGTAAAGGAGAATAAAAGGCGTAATGTCACTTGGGTTATTAGTCGGATCAGGATCAAGAGTACCTGCTTCACTGCCGATGCTCGAAGGTGGATGAAACTAATTTCCTGGAGTGTTCGCCCTTCGAGTAACACTACTGATGTCACCTACCTCCGGGCCCTTGTAATTGCTTGCGTGTTGGATGGTGTGCCAGTAAATGTGGATAAACAAGTGATCGAGGAGTGGAGGAATGTCATGGTTAAGGGCGGCTCGAGTTTGATGTTCCTCTCCCTTATTATTTCCTTGTGCTGGCAGGAAAATGTGCCTACAGAGCCTACAGACCGGATAGTTGAGTGCGATATTAAATTTGACCCGTTAAGAATGAAGGGTTCGAGGACTCGCAATAAGAAGAAGAAGACAGACTCGGATGATGTGGGCCAGGAAGGAGGAGGAGATGATGCTGGCCCTTCAAAGCCCCCGGGCCCCTTGGAGTAGATGGAAACTGAGATTGCAGCCGTGAAGAGTATGGTAGCGGGGTTTGCACGACCTTCCATGGAGGTCAGTTCATCTAGTTCCACTGCCGGTGCTGCTTAATTCACCGAGGATAGGGTAAAAGGTTATATAGAGATACAGACCAAGATACGGGAGTCTATGGATACCTTGCAGGATGTATACGTATCTCCGGCCCAAGCCCCTGTAGAGCTCCGAGAGGATATCGACAAGGGGAAAAAGAAGAGACGAACCCGTGACAAGTTTTTTGCGAAGATGTGGAAGAGCATCAAGGGTCTTCTAGAGACGTTGAACTCAAATGGGAAGCTGCCCAAGGCGACCAAGCGTGATGCCCAGCAATTCTCCTTCCTGAGCGGGTCTGGACCAGGCAGTGATGACTCCAGCGGTTCCAATACCGGAGGTGACGGGGTGACCAACCGAGGATCAGCCTAGTGTTCTCCCACCCCCCTCCGCCATTCAGCATGATTTCCCTTGTCCTTGTAAGGCTTTTGGTTTAAGACAATGATTTATTTCGTTTTGGTTTGTTTTTTGTTATAGGTTTTGTTAGAGGTTGTGCGTCCACCAAACAATATATGAGGGACCTGGTTGTGTACCAGTTCCTTTATGTAATAGATTAAGTAAAGAAGACACAATTTTACCGTGGAAAACTCCTTGCTCAAGGTATTAAAAACCACGACTACCACAGTAGGATCTCAACTCCACTAACCAAGCAACTTCAGATTAAACCTATTGTAAGCTAGGAACTAATTCCCATAATCCCTCAACCTTTACAATAGTAGCAACCTAGGAACTAACTCTCATAGTCCTTCTACATTTGCAATACACTGATTGCAAACACCTCCACTTGACTAACTCTAGCCAAGGAAACTAGGGTTGACTACCTCTAGCCCAACCCAACTAATACACCTTAGACTAAACACTAGTCAAGGGTACCACTTAATAGATTGAAAGGTAAACTGCCTAACAACAACTAAGAATTTGAAATTCCTACAAGCAACTTCTTAACACAGAAGAGTAGGTTTACAATTTAAGCACAAACGACAAAGACTTACAACAACATGAAGAACTTTAGACTAAATCTATGTCTGGATCGGATTTTTCAGTTTTGCAAGTGACTTGTTCTCGAGAGAACTTGATAAACTTGTGTCGGCAGCTTTGCACGATTTGGATTAGGTGTTTCAAGTCTACTCAATATGTTGTCGTCATAGTTGTATAAATAGTAGGAGAATGTGGGATGGATAGAGACCACTCATTCATTTTGACCTAAAGCATGGGCCAACTCACAGCTGTACTTGTGTGCAGCGAGTGGCTCTGCTTTACAGCTGTCTCTGACGACAGTGCAGGGTGAAAAGAGAGCAGATTACAGACCAGGTCACTATCTGGTTCTAAAACAGTTTGACAATCATCAAAACACGAATGCACTTGGAACTATCAATTCCCCTTTTTTGATGATGACAAACTCATAGACTGATGTTCCCCCTGAGAACCATCTTCCCACTTATTCCCCCGGTGAAGCAAACCATTATTATCAAGGCACCTGCAACATGTTAGCAACATAATACCATTTTCAACTGGAAGACAAAAATTTCCACAATATCATCACATATCAATATTCCAGTTCTTCCCCCTCGCGCAGCACAACTTCCCACAGCTGTGAATTTTCAGCATCACAATCTTTTATTCGACTCTTCCCTCTTAATCACCGCATGTTCTGTTCTGTTCACTTTTTCAATACACCAATACATCTTTCCTCTTATGGAATTATCAAAAAGATTAAAGCACAACAACAAGAAGTTCAGTTATACTAACTCAGAGCCATAGGGGCAACATAATCATGAGTAAGATAGAGGAAAACAAGCTAGCAATGATGCGCAAAAACACAGTAATATGCCAATAGATAGATCAGTGTAAGTGTAAATAGTAATCAATTCAGTATACACAAATGATAGTTAAACTGCAAATCTGCCAAATTTTTTATGCAAAAGATATGGGGGCTAGGAAGGATTTTCTGGACAGAGTAGAGACTTGAAAGGGCTGAGCAAGTATAGGTCAATTTCTATAGGCTTGATGATCCTTTATCATCTCATCTCTAAGTGCGTCAACTTGAGTTCTCAATTGATCTCTCTCTGCCAGTAGCTTCTCAATTTCAACTTCTGCTTCTCACCCGGAACCTGGTTCTTTTGGTCGTTCAGCCAGTTGGGCTTTTATAAGGGCATTTTCCTCCATAAGTTGTTTGATCTCTGCATTTTCCGCTTCTTGAGCTTCAATTAGAATTGAGATAGTGGATGGACTTCTATCACCTGATCCCTGTGGCACAAACTCATACTCCTTCAAGGTGGCTAAAGAGAACACATGGTCCTTAGTTCCCAAGGAGGCTCTACCAGTTCTTACATTAAAGTGCGCAAGGACTTTCGTTAAGGAAAATCCATACGGGAGACTAGGTCCTCTTTTCACAATTCGCGCCACCTTATTCATTCTCTCTATCACGATGGTCGGCATGTTGATTGGTTCAAAAGATGTAAGAGCTTCCATTAGAACCAGGTCTGCCACTGTGATGGTAGATCGTCCCTTCATCCTTGGGAAAAGCACTTTGCTGACAAACTCGAAGACTAGTAAATGCTCAGGCTTAAGCTCATTCTTATAGGACTAGCTTTTGTTGCTGACTTTAACACTTTGACGATGACCTTTTTGAAATCTGGAGATCTCTTGTCTGCTACAGCTCTCAGTCCCGCTGTCTTTACTCCGAAGATTTTCCTAAGTATTGACTCGGTGAGCATAAACTCTGTCAGATTCACTGTTAAGGCCAGAGCATTATCATTTATACAAAGTAAATTCTCATAGACCACGTCGGCCTCATATACCCATGGTGGTGGTTGACTAAAGAGATGGGTCCACTCCTAGAACTCCACCATTTCCATCAAATCTTTCGTGTCAGGCTCTTCTTTCATATTGGCATCAAAGAATCTTCTAAAGAGAACCTTTTGTTTTTGTAAGTTCTCTTTATTCTTTCTTCCTTCTACTTCATTACTTCTCCTCTTGGAGGAACCTGTTCTCTTACTTGTGCTCATCTTTCTTTTCTTTATTAACGATAGGGCACTGTGTTTCTCTCCTATCTTCTCTTCTTGGTTTTGAAGACCCACATTTTCACTCAAATCACCTTCCAACTTTGGGTCAAGCAATTGCTTATTATCACTCACCATTTCTTTCTTTGAATTTTTTCGTATCAAGGTTATCTCCTCTTCATCTTCAGAGTCCTCAACGCTTGGCATTTCTGCGGTACAGCGAGAGCTTGAGACATCGGATCCTTTAAAATCACCACCGAGTGAACTCAATTTCCTTTTCTCAGCCCATTGCTTTCCTGCATCATAGTTTCCCTTCTGACCAAAGATAGCCGACAGGGATGCAAATATCCTAGTCGTTCTACACTTGCTAGGTTTTGAAGGAACAGGTATAGAGAAGGTGAAGTTGCTTCATTTATGCCATGATCAGAGGAAGTTGAGTGCTTTGATGATGATGATTTTGACTCCATTTGCTCATTTTTAACGAGAATTGGTGATGTTTGATAAGAACTTGGTGACAGGACAGAAATATGAAGAGTTTAGGCGAGTATTGCAGTATTTGATATTTTTCAATGGAATAGTGGACGTAAGGTTAGGGTTTTGCATGGGGCTCATGGTGTCGGCTTTGAACAATTGAGTATATTTTGGTTTAGGAATTTCCAGTAAAGTAGAAACGATATCCATGGTAGCTTGAGTATCCTTAGAGCTCTAACTAGCCACCGGTAGAGGCTGGCCAGTGGCCATGGCGGCCATATTGCTTGCATCGATTAGTTTGAGTCTAGGGTTTGCAAGAAAGGATTACGACTAGTAGAGAGCATTTTTATAAGTATTCAATCTATGATGGCCATCATAGCCCAATTAATCGATAATTATACCAACCTAAATGGAATTATCCACCATTCCTTATGACTCATAGACTACTCGATCCCCAACTTTAAGTTGATTTTATAACATTTTTGTACTTAACTCTATGCTTCTATTGTCACGACCCAACCGGAGGGCCTTGACGGGCACCCGGAGCTAGTCTACCGAGTACCTCAAAACCTACATCTCGTAGTCATATCTAATGAAACTAACTCATAAATATCGTAACCGGAAGGAGCACATGCTCAAAATATATATATATGTGTGTGTGTGTGTGTGTGTGAACATCATCAACTGTGCCCATATATAAACCAACAAGGCTATCAAAGGATATAACAAAAATATAGACCGAGGAGGTCATAAAACATCTAGCTGTACACATCTGTCGACGAGCCTCTATATAGAATGCATAACACAATAAGGACGGGATAGGACCCCGCCATTCCCATACATACACAAAAGAATCATACCACTATGAACTGCAACTCTGAAACAAGTGGAGTGCTTCTGTACCAACGCTGAAGTGATAGCCTAAGGATCTGTACCGTCTCCCTATATACCTGCGGGCATGAACGCAACGTCCACAATAAAAAGACGTCAGTACGGACAAAGTACTGAGTATGTAAGGCATAGGAGTAACATAAATGAGATTTAAGAAACTATAACGTAAGTGAATGCAACCTGTATGTCTGAACTGTCCCTGTGAGTGAATCATGTATATAGTTACTATGCATCTGAACTGCCTCTGAGGGCTGATGATATGCATAAATATTGTGCATGCGTGCATAAGGTCATACAAATATATATAAATATGCGTATGTAACACATGTCAATCCACTGTGGCATTCCATCGTATCATATCGGCCGTCGTCGTCATCATCATCATCGTATCATCATATGACCAGCTGATTAGGGAGTAGTGTGTATATAATGTTATCACCTTATATATATATATATATATATATATATATACGCGCATATAGAGCCCTAAGGGGTCTCGGGTCTGTATATGTATATATATATATATATATATATATATATATAAATACAATGCAATGCAATGCATAAACATGATAGGAGTACAAATAACTCTAAAGACCAAACTGAATCCAAGCAAGACTTTCGAGAATAGAAATATGGAGCATGAATCAAATGGGTTATCTCCTGACTCTAAGAATGGAACAATATGGAGTAATGTTACATGTGTGTTCCATTTGCAAGGATCATGCCAAAAGAAATAAAGGAATAGCCCTGCATATCTCATTGTCTCCCTACTACTTAATGCCTATCCTCCCGAGTTTGGAAATCTACATTCAAGAGGATTCATACTAAGGTTAAGCCATTGAAACTCTCATAAGGTCAACTAAACTAATAATTGAGCTAACGAAAATCGGACAACATTTCCTTTGTATCTTCTACTTCCACCAATCCTCCAAACAATACCCAAATATCAATAACAAAGTCAAAAATTCCATAGTTAAGAGATTATATACAATTTACACTTAAATTAATCCAAAACTTCCTTTCAAATTCCATTCATAGTCAACAACTACAACACAATACTTAATGACTTTCCCTACCATAATTTCCTTCACCTTTATGACTTACTAACCTCCAAATTAACTCAATATAAGCAATAAAAGGAAGAGCATACCTTTTACTTGAAGAACTTCAACTCAAACAATCTTTGTTTTAAATCCAAATCCACCACAACTTCAACTAAAAGCAAGAACCCTCATCTCCCATGAATTAACTTAGGGTTTTGAAGCTTGATCTTCACTTGAATTAGCTTAGGATGATTAGAAATGGTTGGGATAGCTTAGAAAGTATAGAAGGGTCTGATTTTTGGGTAGAAATAATGACCCAAGTCGTGGCTCCTTTTAATTTATAGGAGAGAGAAATTTTCCACCGCCTTGCACTTCGACGGTCAACTCGACGGATTACCGTTCCATTCGACGGTTCGTCCTGTTGCACTATCGTTATGCAGTCTTGGTTAGAGGATGAGGTGACTCGATGGTGGTGACTTGACGGTCCGTCATTCTGCTCGACGGTCTGTGCTTCTACTCTTCAAGTTGCACAGCCCTACAACTTAATTTGATTCGATTCGTTTAGCATCTAATCCTCTCGTATGTTATAAGCCATGAGCTTAAATCTTTGTATACATAAAATAACATACTCAACATCATCGTAAGCTTGGAGACAAATCTTGACAAATCTTAGTACTCGAGACCAATGCGACTAGTACACCACGAATTTTAACATAACGAAAATAGGAGTCGTAACATCTATGAAAGCGGATAAACAACCTAATACAAGTTTCTACACTTAAGAACTGGAAAACATTATACAGTAGAACAACTCCTTCAATCTATCTTCTTGCACTAGGAACGCATGCCTGGATTCTTGATATATCTTTTGACTGCTCAATATTCTAAATTCTCTCTTTGTGCGTGCGCAAACCTTCTTCTTGGTAAGACTTGGATATTTATAACATTGAGTGCACAACAGGTAGGCAAACACAAAACCATATTCGAGTAGGCCCATGAAATATATTAGGATTTGTATTGTATTTGGATTCTTGTCTTGTTGAGTCCGCTTCTTGTCCGTGTAGAAGTCTTACTAGTCCCAATAAATATGGCAACAAAATCTGCATATTTGACCACCAAGTCTTTACCATAAATCTACAAATCCTTGTTGTTGTAGGACTTGCAGTAGAACATGTTCACAAACCTGTTTCATCTACCTGGTTCGTCTGCCTCTGAATCTCTGCACTGGCTGAGATGGAACATGTTCACAAACCTGTTTCATCATCCCCTTCTCGTTCATTCCTGCCACTCTATCTTGAGCCTGCTTTTGTTATTAATGATGGAACATGTTGATAGGCTTGTTTCATGCATCATGCTCTTCGCTCTGTGTCTGCATTCTCTCATCTGTCTCCTTTTGATAGAACATGTTTGGGAACTTGATACATTTACCATGTGTGCGTATATTGTCAATCCTCAAAACTTAAGCATGCCAACATTCTGAATATGTGAGTTCTTGACCGGCCAACACTCCGCCCCATATAATATAGCTGATCTAACAATCACTTTATAAAACTTACGTTTCAAAAACTATAGTAAAGAAAATATAATCTAACTTTTTTAATAATAATATTGTCTTATACAGTAAAACCAATAAAGTATCATCTTAATCAATGGTGTAAGAAATATATATAGGATTACATATACCAGTAAAATTCATTCTTTTTTACTATTATGCCCCTCAATGGATATTGTCCAATTGAACATTCTAATGGCTGAGAAAGATATTGAATCTTTTCTTTCTTTTTTCATTTATTAGTGCACGAACCAACTTACACTTACTTTACTTTATGGTTTCTAGCAGAATTGAACATGAAATTGCTAAAAATCTCATTAGAAGATAAATTGCCTATCTTACGCTTCTGCACATTGTCTTTATACATTTATCTTTTTAGTGTATACATCTGATTTAGGGACTGTACACATGTTTTCATCAGACATATACTTATATTATCCTACTGATTTTGTTGGGTAGTGGTACTATTCTATTATGTGTACAATGTATTGACTAAGCTAAATAAAAACCATAAAATATGCTTTAAAAATTAGAGTGTACCTAGAAATTATTGCCTGGAGAAGATGTCATCAAAATTTTCAGCGACTAGCTAGAGCCATCAGTTAGTTAGCAAGCTTTATTGTATTCGAACATATACAAAACTAGGATTCATGAAGTTTAAGGTACACAGTAAAGCAAACAAAATTTGCATTATTCGCAGAGCTTCCAAACAGTATTAGTATAGGAACTTGTAGCAGCTACTACTTAGTCAGCAAAGTAAGTTAGAAATGGGGTTGTCCTTTTGACTTATGTAATTTTTAATAAAAATTCACTTTTTTTCTCCCTATTAATATAAAGCAATAACATAACTAGAGACTTTGTCCACTTCTCTAGAAAGTGAGCAAAGAAAACGTCCTCTCTAGTTTTAGAAACAACACTAGAGAGAGGAAAAGAGAAGATAGAGAGTTGAACAAGAAGAGAAAGAAGAACACAAAAATGGGGAGAGCTCCTTGTTGTGTTAAGGCTAATGTGAAAAGAGGGCCATGGTCACCAGAAGAAGATGCCAAACTCAAAGAGTTCATTGAAAAATATGGAACTGGTGGAAATTGGATCGCTTTTCCTCAAAAAGCTGGTAAACACTTGAATATTAATAAAATCTCCCAGCAACTTCCCTCTTTGTTATTATAGTTTGATTCTATTACTATTGTTGTTTCATTTTCTTTGGCTATCTACACTATTTTAGGGTCAGTACTTTCCTTCTTTATTATTTTCATTTTGCTTTTTACCCTTGCTCTTCTTTCAAACCTGTTTGCGAGCCGAAGATTTATTGGAAATAACCTCTCTACCCTCTCAAGGGTAGGAGTAAGGTTTGTGTACATCCATCCTCTTCAGACCTTACTTGTGGAACTATACTGGGTAGTAGTTGTTGTTTGTCATTATTTGTGTGTAAGTAAGCGCGAGATTCAAAATTCAATCTTGATGGGTCTAGAGTTTTTCTTTTTTACAAATATATTTATATTTTGTGTCAAAATTCTGGTTCAGATGAACCCAAATTCTATAAGTTGCATCAGCGTCTATTTTTTTTTTCTCTGTATGTATGAAGGTATGGGGTTTTTTTGGATCAGGACTGAAGAGATGTGGGAAGAGTTGCAGATTGAGATGGCTAAATTATCTAAGGCCTAATATAAAGCATGGTGACTTTACTGATGATGAAGATAGAGTTATCTGCAGTTTGTATGCCAATATTGGGAGCAGGTAAGAAACTGTCTGTACATTTTCTGATTCAAATTTATGTAAAAACTACTAATTTTTTCTTGATTTGGCCATTCTCTATATAATCTGAATTCATGACTTGAGACTAGAAAATACTCCCACTAATGATGGAAAAAGCGGAAGCATAATAGGAAAAAATAGGAAAATATAAATGAGGCTCAAAAAGATATGCAATAGTCATCCGTTGAATTTTCCAAAAAGATTTTGCCATTTATGGTGCAATGTTTCTGCATGGAAGCCAGGTTTAGATCTTGGATCAAATCTTTCTTTACTCGATCACAGCTGTTGTGACAAAGTTCAAAGACTTCATTTTTTCCTTGTATAAACTTTGTAAATTAGTACTCTCGAGTCTTAAGTTACGTGACACACTTTCATTTTTAGTCTATCACTAAAAATATATATATATATATATATATATTTAGTATAAATTTAATTTTAAACTTTTCATTTATTCTTAATGAGATAATTTATAGTCATACAAATATTCACAATAACTTCTAGACCACAAATTTCAGAATTATTCCTTTCATTCTTAAATTTCGCGTCAAGGCAAACATCATCACAAAAATAGACATGGAGGGAGTAGTACATGGGTAGTTTAAAAGGATCATATCTCCATAAAAAGTGAAATTAATAACCTAAAAAATAGATACATATAACATGTTAAAATACATAAATAATAATCCTATAGGAACTTCCGATGTTAAAATTGTCAGCGTATATAAGTTAAATTAAATTCATTATGTTATGGCACATTAGTACTAACATGTGCAAATGTGTGGCAGGTGGTCAATTATAGCTGCTCAATTACCAGGAAGGACTGACAATGATATCAAGAACTACTGGAACACAAAGCTAAAAAAGAAACTCATGGCGTTGAATATTCCTTCATCAAATAATCAAAGATTACCATTCTTTCCATCTCCAATACCACCACCCCAACCACAGACAATTTCAAATCTTTTTAGAGACACATATTACAATACCCCAAATAGGTCTTTCACTGGCCTGGTACAGTCCAATGCACCAGTCCAACAAAATAACATTAACTTTTCTTTGGGTACTAATAATCAATATTCTGATTATTTACAAAGTCATGAAAGATTGGTCAATTCCTTGAAATATTGCACATTGAAAGATAATTTGCTAATGTTTGGAGGGAGTACTGAAGCAAGCTGTTCCTCATCTGATGGAGGTTGTAGCCAAATGAGCTATGCAAAAGAAATCAAGAAGGAAGAAATAGGTAATTGTAAGTTTTCTAATTATGAGGATACTCAAAAGTTCAATATTCTTGATTATGGCAACAATAATATTAGCACTTGGGCAGATCAACAAAAGCCAAATGGGTATTTGGGGAACAACACTCAAATTCAACTCCAGTATGATCTTGAAGAAGTTAAGCAGCTGATTGGTAGTGGCAATGGCAATGGCAGTGGTTGTAATAATAATAGTTTGTTCTTTAATGATGAAAACAAGACAGATGCGAGGGGGATGTACTATTACCTAGGAAGTGATCTAAACTGACTGTATAAAAAAAGGAACTGTATTATCAGAAAGATTTGAAGTAAGCAGAGACTCAGATTCACTGAAAAAAACAAGGACTTATTAGTTTATGGGGTTTTGTGCAGTTGTGATGTAATTGAATGGAAGTAACTCCTTTGCTTTGGCAATTGGCAGTACATATGGATATGGTAAAGCTTTTCTTTTGGATACTCCTATTTGTTTGTTTGTTTCTCTGCCGCCCTTTCCCCTACCCTTTCCTCTCGCAAACTCTTTAGAATCATTGTTTTAAAAGACAGTGTCAGGACTCGCCCCGGGGCGAGCCTCGGGGCAGGGCAGTGGCAAAACGTCTTGGGGTTAACGTGTGGGGCTTAGTTCCTATGAGGCTTACGCCCTAAGCACCCAACCGTACGCCCTAAACACGCCTAACGCCCAGGGCTCGCCTAACAGTTCTTACACAAATTATATTTCAAATTCCTTAATTAAAATCATTCACCCTCATAATTGTTTAACAAAATAATGATACTTAATAGTTTTTCATCTATAGAAATAGAAGATTGGGTGTAACTCATATAACAAGTCGTAATATTGGATATTTACTATTTGAGAACGTTGTGAGGGTGAATATCACTTAATCTTTTTAAAAAAAACACATAGCGGAATTGTACATTTTCACTTGTCATTGGTCATAAGTCCTATGTATCAGAATTATCATATAATTTTATTTTTTGTTCATGAAGAAGTTATGTTTTAATTGTAATATTGATAAATTTTATTGATTATTTGCTTATAGGGAGATAAAATGAATAGTATGATAGTAATAGTGTTTTAAGAAACTGTGTTTTTTTCCGTGTTTGAAAGTCAAAATGTTGGAATTGTTTTGCATTTCATAATAGCTTTTATTTCATTGTATTGTTTATACTTGTAAAATTATGTTATATATAATTACAAGTTATAAGCGGTGTATAATGGATTGCTTTGATCATTTTTTTGTGAGGATAAAGCGCGCGCGCGCTCACACACACACAAACACATATACATACATACATACATATATATATATATATATATATATATATATATATTTCATTTATTTACAGTTTTCTTTTATTTTTTTTATGTAATTTTACCTATTTAAAAATATTTATTGTAATTATATTATTTTAAAAAATACTAAAAATTAAATACTCATGGGGCTTACGTCCCGTGCCTCGAGGCTTACGCCTCGTCGAGGCCTATGTAAAACGCCCCGCCTTACGCCCCCGCCTTTTAAAACACTGTTTAGAACTACTTTTTTCTGTGCAATTTATGGGATAATACTTGTCAGAAAAGAAATTTAAAAATAAAAAGAAGATTTTTGAACTTGTAACTTAATTATGTGGCTACAATTTATTTTACTAAGGAAAGACAAAAAATTCCAACATAAATTATTATTATTAAATATAAAAAATATAATTATTTCTAAATTAATTAAAAAAGAAAAAATATTACATAAATTAAGACGGGGAAATTATGACATTACGAGAAGTTTATCGTTTGTATTACTGAAGATTTCGAAATGAAAGACAAGTAAATCTCCTTCATTGGTTTTCACTAAAACAAATATTGTCTACATTACTATCTCAATTTATGTGTCTCTATTTCTATATAATTCATTAAAAAATGACCTTTCATTAAATTTAAAGATGACAAGAAGGTATCACCAAGACTAAAAGGGAAGTTCTATAGAGTGGTAGTTAGACCACCACTGTTGTATGGAGTGAAGTGTTGGCCAGTCAAGAACTCTCATGTGCAAAAGATGAATTGCGGAAATGAGGATGTTGAGATGGATGTGTGGGCTTTCTCGAAGAGATAAGGTCAGAACTGAAGATATTCGGGAAAAGATGGGAGTAGCCTCCGTGGCAGACAAGATGCGGGAGGCGAGACTGAGATGGTTCGGACTTGTCCAGCGAAGAGACACAGATGCCCGGTGAGGAGATGTGAGAGGTTGTCGTTGGAGGGCTGGAGGAGAGGTAGAGGTAGGTCGAAGAAGTATCGGGGAGAGGTGATCAGGCAGGACATGGCAAGTCTTCAGCTTACCGAGGGCATGACCTTAGATGGGGGGTGTGGAGATTGAGGAATGGGATAGAAGGCTAGTTGTAGGACTAGTAGTATTTTCCTTCCAGTAGGATCAGTATTATTTTCGTCTTTTTTTACTTTAATATTCTCAGTTTTGCCCTATAGTTTCTTGTCCTTTCTTTTATGCTACTATGTGTTGTTTCTCGTACTTCGATTAGTTTATTTATTTGTGGTAGCGACTGCTCCTTTTTTCAGACTGTTTTATCATGGTCTTTTTGCTTTCGTTATTTCATTTTCATACTGCTTTGAATTGCTTGCCCTTATCTGGTCTTTTTTTTCTGCCATGGTTTATCTTGAATCGGGGGTCTTTCGAAAACAGCCTCCTTACCTTCCAAGGTAGGGGTCACTTTACCCTTTCCAGACCCCACTTTGTGGGATTTCACTAGGTATGCTGTTGTTGTTGTTGTTAACATCTTTTCATTTTAACTATTGACATATTTTTATAGTCATACACATGTTATAAGTAACGTGTTTAAAACCACAAATTAAAAATCTTATTTAATTTAAAAAAAAAACGTATTTAATCAAATAGGATCACATAAACTGAAATGAAAAGAGTATTATAAATAGTTTAATTTTTACACACTAAAGACTTCAAATTATTTTTGCATTATGAAATCATCCAAAAATTAAACAAATACTTAATCATATCTAGTAAGTGATATTAATAACTTAAAAATTAAAACATATAACGTATTACAACGGATTAAAGAAGATCAACTACTTGTACTATAGTCGACATTATTCAGCAATCGGATGAATTCCTCTAGGGAGTGAGTCTCTGCACTCTATAGTTTTCATAGTAGAAATAAATAAAAAGATAGTGTTTTTTTTCTTGTAGATCAATATATTAAGTGTAACAACAAAGAATCAAAGAATCTTGTATTTTTAAAAGAGTCATGCCAGGAAGGAAAAAAAAAACTAGACAATAATTCATGCACAACGATATTGTGGTAGTTCCAGATATGAAAATGACAAAATCTCAGTCTTGTTTCATTATTAAATCTCTCAATATATAAATATAAGTCGATATTATTATAATACTGTGTGTTGGAGGGGACAGGCATCAACTTCTGTACCTCCATGTGTGGCTATATTTATACTTTGTCCGTTTCATATTACTTGGTCACTTTTCATTTTACACGTTTTTTAAAAACTCTTAAATAAAAATATATTTTTACTACGTTGCCTTTATCTATATCTAATTAGTTGTACTTTAATTAATATTAATTTTTTTAGAAAACAATTAATGTTAAGAGTAAAGTAGAAAGAACTTAATTAATTTTATTTTAATTTTATAAATAAACAAATATTTTCAGATAAATATTTATAGTCATATGATCAACTAATATGGGACGGATGAAGTAAAACCAAAGAAAGAGAAAAAATGAAGTTAATTCAAAGATGAAACGCCTATCACGGCAGTGAAGACTTTGGTCTCTCATATTGCTAAATGGTCCCATAGTATTATGATTTGATTGATTGATTACTGACCACAATAACTTGGATAATCAGTATGGGATGGGGTCTACATTAAGTTGACCCTTGCTTAGCAATATAAAAAGTCTTAGGTAAGCGAAATATTTGTATATATTTGTAGTACATTAAGCGAATATATTCCGTTTGATGATAATTAATTATATTAGTCAAACTTAATAATTTTTCGTTGCAAATAGGCAACAATTTAATTTAAGTTATATACATTAAGGGATGGTTTGGTTTGCAAATATGTTATATGGAATTATAATATGGGGATTATAATTGTATACATATGCAGCTTGGCACGTGTCGGAATAATACTTGAACACGGGGCAAGAGAAGATGGAACGTTGAGAATTGTGGCATTGAATGCGAGTAGGAAGCCTCCGGTAATACCAGGACCAAATCCGCGAAGGAAATTACACCGGGTAATTAATAGCGGAGTAACGTTACAAGACCAGACCAGGTATGAAGCAGACGTTACGATTCAGTATTAAGGAAATATTCATTGCCAATTATTGTTCATTATTAGGATTAAATTACTGGTTTAAGAGTTCATGTACTTGTACTATAAAACGAGCTTAACATCCTTGAAAAAAGGATGATAGAATAACACTGATTACATACTATTCTAGCAAGCTTAGCTATTTACATTTATTCTCTTAAATTGCTTTTTTGCTCCGGAACATTATATTTGTTTGTAGAAGTCTAAGCATTTAGCTATTCCACCCGAAGAAACCTACCAAAGGATTTTCTTGCAAGATCAACTAAGCCCAGGCTCAACCGCTTTATTTTAGTCACTCGATTTGTCTATTATTACTTTAATTTCTATAAATTAGTTTTATTTCGTTACTTATAACAAATCAAATAACGTATCCTTTAAATCACTAAACAAATTTAACTGTTCTCTTTTTTATAGGGTAAATAGTTTGGCACCACCGTGGGGCTAAGGAAAATAGTGATATTGTTTTGTTGCTCTAACCATTAAGCTTACAATTCTTAATTTCTTGTCACTAAATAAGTCTTGAAAGATGACGAATACTGGAAATCAGGCTGATGGAGTGTTGAACAATTCAAACACTCAGGGAAGAACTCAAACCGTAGAAGATGACCCTACGAGGAACGAGCATATCCTGGAATCACCTCATGGATCCAAGCACACTGGAGATGACAACATTCCTAGCGATGACCTCGAAGAAGAAGCGGTTGCAAAAGCAGATCCAGGAATAGCAAAAATACAAGAATTATTGGAAAAACAGCAAAAAATCCATTGTGGATTTGCAAGCAGGGAAAAGAAACGCTGATCCCCTTAATACGGAGACAGCACATGAAGAAAGCAATGGAGAATCCCGAGGCAATGTTGCGGCACCTAACTTGATGCAGTACTTGGAGGCACTTTCCAGCCGGTTGGAGGAAAATGAAAAACAATTGAACAATCGATTGGATCGAAGTGAGAAAGAGTTCAAGGCATTCAATTCCCGGATAGATCATATTCCAGGAACCCCGCCAGTGTTAAAGGGACCAGATTCGAAAAGATATGTGCAGCTGCCATACCCACAAAGTGCAGCTCCTAAACTCATTCGAAAGAGGTTTAAGATGCCGGATCTTCCCAAATACGATGGGACTTCTGATCCTCAAGAGCATGTAACTTTATACACGCGTGTTATCAAAGGAAATGATATGCAGCTGGATGAAATTGAATCTATACAGCTCAGGAAGTTTGGTGAGACTCTGTCTAAAGGAGCAATGACCTGTACTCGTTGCTTCCGGAGCATTCCATTCACTCTTACGAGATGCGGATGCCTTTATTAAGGCACATACTGGATCGAAAAAGGTTTTAGTGAGGAAAGCTGATATTTAAAATTGCTTAGGGAGATGACGAGTTGCTCAGAAAATTCGTTATCCGGTTTCAAAAGGAGCGTATGCTGCTTCCAGCCGTTCCAGGCCAATGGGTAGAGGCATTTGCCAATGGTTTGAACCCAAGGAGTTCAAGTACTTCGTTAAAGTTGAAGAAAAACCTATTGGAATTTCCTGTCACAACATGGGCGGACGTTCACAATAGATATGAGTCAAAAATCCGAGTGGAGGATGATCAATTTGGACTATCAGCTAGCTCAATCGGCCGAAGTCGAAATTGCGATAGGTCAAGAAGGAATGCTGATTCTGATTCCATATTTGGAAAGGGTATGTCACGACCTGACTAGGGGCCATAACGGGTACCCCGGGCTAACCACCGAGCACCGCTCGTACCATTACCCATCGTACACATCAAGCGTTCATTCATTAATCTTATACTCAAATCATAGGAAAACCATTTTTCTCTTGAAAACATAATTACCTTTATGTGCATAAGACCTTCGGCTATCAAAATAATGTACATACAATAGGGACATCGTGAGACCATGCTACCCACACATACGAATCTACGAGCCTCTACTAGAGTACTAGACATGTGGACGGGACAGGACCCCGTCGTGCCCAAAACATATATGTACACAAAATAGTAAATCAATGGCACCTCCGGAATAATGGAGTTCTCTCAAAAGTCTGCTTATCGGCTTCTATAAATCTAGGTCGCCTCCCTGTCTACCTGTGGGCATGAACACAGCGTCCAAAGAAAACGGACGTCAGTACGAGCATTGTACTGAGTATGTAATGCGTGAATAAAATGAACATAATAGAGAAATCATAAGACATGAGATGAGGATATAACCTGCTTAACTTTTAAGAGTAAGTGCATTTTCATCATATCACATATACCATGAAATCACATATCTTATTATATCACGTTTATCATATCACATATGTCCTTATTGTTAACCCGCATCCGAGTAACCATCATACGCCGCCCACTAGTGGTGGTCATGTCCGACCCTCTAGGCACGGTGTACTCATGCGCAGCCCACTAGTGATGGTCATGTCCGGCCATTCAGGCACGATGTACTCATACACAGCCCACTAGTGGTGGTCATGTTCGACCATTCAGGAACGGTGTACTCATACGCAGCCCACTAGTGGTGGTCATATCCGGCCATTCAAGCACGGTGGAATCATATCATCACATATATTTCATAACTTATCATTAACTTTTCATAGAGTATGCATTAGAATTTAAAGACAATCTAAGAAAATCATATCATATTCGTAGCATGAACTTCATTTAAAAAATAATCGTATGATAGGCTTATAATCTATAAACTTAGGCTCATCATTACCATTATCGTATTTATGGCATATCTTCTACCTTTATCTCATATGAAATCCTCTATGAACATAGACTCGTAATTCTTCCGGAACATTTGTCATAGGGCATGTATTAGAGCTTATAGACAATCTATGACAATATCGGGGTGAACCCCCGATTACATTGTGGAGTGATCATATTCATTATATCTCACCTTGAAGGAACTAGCATTTTAAGGTGAGTGTAACACAACAAGCAACCTCAAGGGATCGTAAATAGGGTCATTAAATTGTAGAAATATCATATCGTATTCATAGCAAGAACTTTATGGAATTAGCATATCATGAACTTTAGAACTTTTAGGCTCAACTCATAGTCATCATCATCATATTCACATCGTATCTCTTTTCTTTATCTTATGAAAAGCTCTTTATAATCATAGACTCATAATTTCCGATGTGTAGGAAAGTCATGGAAATATAGGAGAATTCATGCCATGGAGTCATGCCTTAGAAAGAAAGGACTAGCCTTACATACATTTTTGCTTAGCTACTCTATCGTTTGATCGTTCTCCTTCAACGCTCACGTTTCTTAGATAGTGCAGGAATGAGCTTTGAGTGGAAATATTTCACTTGAGCCAAAACCCTAGTTCACTTCCAATGGAATTTCTTGACTTGGATGAACCCTAATAAGTTTCTTACACTTGATTCACTTGGTTTGATGAAGCTAATCATGAATTTCTCTTGTGTTCTTGTGAAAGAAGTGCGGAGAGCCTTCTAGAGTGTTCTTGAAGTGTTGGGTGAAAAATGAAATAAATGGAATGAGGTCTAAGTCCTTATATAAATTTTAAAGCTGTCCCGAGTCAATTCTACGGACCAACATACGGTCCGTATCTTTTATATGGACCGTATGTCTGGCCGTATCTTTGGTCCAATGGAGGTCCCATTCTGGGCATAACATACGGCCTAACATATGGCCAGTATGTTTTATACGGTCCGTATGTTGGACCGTATGTTGCCCAACTTTCCGGAATTCGTTCTCATCGACTCGTTTGATCTCT
This sequence comes from Lycium barbarum, assembly GCF_019175385.1. Lineage (NCBI taxonomy): Eukaryota > Viridiplantae > Streptophyta > Magnoliopsida > Solanales > Solanaceae > Lycium > Lycium barbarum. The sequence continues at coordinate 17,863,233 of NC_083344.1, read as the reverse complement.
AATCCTTAGGTAACCTTCTTAACACTTGTTGAAAACCTCATTAACAAACTAAGGGACGTTATAAATATTCTTCAAAACATCATTAGGTCATCATTAACTCGGTACTCGTAAATCTTTCTCGATACATAACGTATACCTTGCCTTTCTTGACAAACTTTCTTCTTTTACTTCGAATGTCTTTGAAATCTCAATTAGGATCATCAAATGCTATTTCTTACTTATTGAAACATCGCATACTTGGTGCCCTTTGTTATTCTATTCACTGTGCATCAACGGGAAATTTTTCGAGGTGTAACATTCTTCCCCCCTTTTGGAACATTCGTCCTCGAATGTTAAGCACTCGGGAATTCTACGAAAATTTTGCCAGAGTTTCCCCTGTAATATGGCACTACCATCCTGTCACAACAGCCCACAATAACATTGCCTCATAGGGCCACAACACAATAGCAATATAAGTTGGCCATACATGACCCATATGCATAAAAAGAAAACATACATACCTCATAATCTTGATGTTCCGTCTTAGATCTGTTCCGGGGGTTGAAATACGTGCGGGTACTTGGATTTCATACTTTCTTCCGCTTCCCATGTCATTTCTTCTCGATTATTGTTTCTCCACAAAACCTTAACTGAGGCCACTTCTTTGTTTCTAAGCCTCCGTACTTGCCTATCTAATATGACAATAGGTAACTCTTCATAAGTCAACTTTTCTGTCACTTGAACATCATTTACTGGCACGATCCTAATAGGATCTCCAACATATTTACGAAGCATCGAGACATAGAAAACTAGGTGAATTGACTCCAAATCAGGAGGTAGATCTAATTCATAAGCCACTTTGCCTACTTTGCGCACAATCTCATAACGCCCAATGTATCGGGGACTAAGCTTCCCCTTTTTTCCAAATCTCATAACGCCCTTCATTGGAGACAGTTTTAAGATTATTCAATATTTCACTTGAAATTCTAAGTCTCTTCGATCCTTTTTCTTGCTCAATAATGATATTAAGTCTTACATGGTTTGCAGATCTATCCCACTTTCTTTCTTCCATGTGACCATGATAATGGTATTGAGTTCCATCTGTAGAGTCTAGATAAATTCAATCTGAGATGTCTTGTCAAAGGTGTCCCTCGTCGACTCATTCAAGACTTCATAATTTTCGAGAATTTCATAACCCTTTGGTAAGCTGTTGGAAATTCGCTATAACCACAATGATACAAATGAAAGTTCCAAGGCGTAATATTCTTCTGGTAAAACCCCCTTTATTCAATGATCCTATCAAATTCGTAAGTAATCTAACCCACCTCAGGGCTATCGTAGGAAACATATAACATATAATTATATCACATCCAGAGTAATTGTCCTATTTGTCCTTAATGATAATTCCGACTCAACATTTTGACTTAATTTACCATATATTCTCCCTCAACTGACCCGGAGTATCACAACCACTCTATTCTTGTTTACCCCCTACTTCTCTTTCTACGTATCCCATTGGTTCATTCTCGACATGTAAATACTTACAGGTTACATAATCGTTCTTGTGTGATTCGTGTACGAACATCTAATCTTATCCGTAAACTTCCCTTCCTTTGGTCTGTTCTATTTTACGTATCTCGCACATACCAAAACTCTTTTGTCTATCTAATGTAACTTATCTCGTCATACTCTTTTCTCTCCTTTATTAGTCCCCGGATTATCACATCTTATATTCTATTATAGAAAACTTTATGTCTCTTCTTATTTGTCACTTATAACTCGCAATATCATTAACAAACGAATCTACTGTCAATTCCCTCGCCTCTATTCCAGTATAGCATCGCTATCATTTACAATATTCCTCAAGTTATTTGCTCCCAATGTCATGTTGTTCAGGGTTTTCACGAATAATTTTTCAGTACCGTCTCAGATACCCGCTTTATTCATGTTCACTTATTTACTAGCTATTAGACTCATTTCTGCATAACTTTCACTTTTTGTTTTAGAGTCTATATATGTCACGTCTTAGGATCCATCGTTTCAATCTCTACACCTGTATTTTCCTTACTCGCTTCCCCTCTTAAGGGTCTTACTTATACCATCTCAAATCCGTAACCGTACTTTCAATCTTGAATTCATATATCCCTTTCCTTAATTCCCTTATTATACTGCATCATATTCATGTCATCTCCCATAATTTACAGCTACGGTAATTCATGTGTGAAGTCTTAACATGCTCATCTCGCGATTTTGTTATCAAGTAATACAACCAACATAGCACCTCAAACAAGGATGTATTTTACTTAGCTCAACCGTTAGTTATGAGTCAATGTCTACATCCACTCCAATTAATAACTTCTGTCTCATAGGGATACACAAATAGTAGTCTATCTAGCTATTCGTACCATCCATGTAATGTCACTTATCCCATTCTTCGATACCAGAGTTCACTTATGGCATCATCTTTCCCTTTTCTTCCCATCTCAAGTTATTCCTCTCTTTCCTATAATCGACTTATAGTGACCATAAATGCATTTTCCCTTAAACCCGCCATTTTTGTTTTCAAGGATCTAAGTCTCATGCTCCACTAATACCCCTTATGCCTCATACTATTTTACTCTTGCATTGCACTCAACATTGATTCCGAAACCAATCATAATCATGTCGTATTTGTCGTTGCTGATAGCCTTACTTTATCGCTTTATTATCGTACGGTAAACTCGTAATTCATGGCCACATTTTTCTCTCCAACTTATTCCTTTATATACTTTACTCGTTCTGTCTTAGTGGAGGATATTCGTAGGAGATGCGTCTTCCTTTTCTCATAATACGACTACTTCTTAAGCACAAGTACTTCGTATATTTCCTTTTCTTTCTATACCCGTACTTATTCCTTTACATTCTTTCCTCCTCAATTTATCTTATTACCTCCCTTTTTTATAATCAATCCTTCATTCCTCGCACAACGAATCCTATTCTTAACTCAGTACCGCTTTGTCCTTTAGAATATATTACCTATATACAATCTGTTCTTCGCTTCCAAAACGTATTCTGTTCACTCTGATCATCCCCTCTCATCCTTATTATGCTAATCCTTCTCCTAACACTCGTTCTATTTCGTTATTCATCTTTCCGTAGTCTTGGTATTTTACATCCAGCCAAAGATATCACTCGTGATCTCGATTATATAAATCACTAACTGTTACTACTTTGCCATATCACTTTTCTCTAATTTCTTTTTCAAGTTGACTTCCCTTTTTGTCATTGCTTGCTATCATTTCTGTCATTGAGGAACCTCTATGCTGGACTTTCCCCTAACAAGGTCTTATAAGCTTTCTCATCTACTTCCCCATGGCTCACTTGTTGGTTTCACACCTGCATTCACTATTTATTCATATAGAACATGTCACATCTTTAGTCATTTCCTCACTATACTTTGTATTACAGTTCTTGTTACGTTCTCATTATACCCTGATCATAATCAACTCTATAGAGTGACACTTCTTGATCTCATTCGCAATCCCGCTTATGAAATAGAATAAACCTCGTGAAGTAAGCATACTTAGCCTGTTACTCTTTCTGATCAGCCCTATTACACTTACCACATAAGTTAGCTTACCAATGTATTCACATTAGTTACAACCTTTCATATTCGTACCTCTGTCTCCGTGATGCTGTTACTTTATTTTGCTAATAGACTTGTCGTATTTTACATGTACTTATCCATCCAATCAATACTTCAGTATCACACTCTATTGGAGTTACCCTTTCTCTTCTATGTCATGTTTTAGTACTACCAGTCTCCTTAATTTACTCTAGTATTTCTCTTTACCATATCAATGTCGATCTTATAATTACCGTTACTGTCAATTCAACAACATTTAACTCATCTCCTTTAAATTCTAGGAAAATTTCGACAGGGTTTCCTCTATATTTCTTACTATCCAAAACCTGCACGCAGCAAATACCAACAATGCTTCACCGGGCTAATATATACATATGACAGACCTCAGCCACACAGGGCTCCTAATTTCAAGTGAAAGTACAAAGATGTCAAAACTCACCTCATATATCACACCTCGGTGTACCTGATCCTTTAGCGTTCTGCCTTGTTATACCTTCCTATTTACTTTCCCTTTCATTCTTCAGCTTTACATCTCAATCATACCTCAATATTCTTACCTTACCTGACATACATCTTTTGTACCGATGCTTACCTTTGTACTAATACATTTAATTTGTTTATTTCACAAACTTATAACTGAATTTATCATTAAGAGATACATTTAAACAATTCCTCTGTTGTACTTACACTGACTTACCTCATGACAATCAATCCATTATCATATAAATACATATTCTGATAACGTAGCCTCAACGAAGTGACTTACCTCTGTAACTTCTAATATCATCACTCACTTCCTTCCGTCGATACTGTTTTTCTGCTGAAATCAAGGGTTAGTATAAGGAATCTCATTTCCTATGACTTAGCTCTATCGCACGATCTTAGATATGAAAGAAGTGTAACCATGCTAAATGCCCTGGAGCCTCCTGTTTATAGATGTGGCGCGCAACACACCCATAAACAAGACTCTACTGGACACGGCTCGTAGACACACTCTAGGACGGAACTGCTCTGATATTACTTTTGTCACAACCTGACTAGGGGCCATGACGGGTACTCGGGGCTAACCACCGAGCACCGCTCGTACCATTACCCATCGTACACATCAAGCGTTCATTCATTAATCTTATATTCAAATCATAGGAAAACCATTTTTCTCTTGAAAATATAATTACCTTTATGTGCATAAGCCCTTCGGCTATCAAAATAATGTACATACAATAGGGACATCGTGAGACCATGCTACCCACACATACGTATCTACGGGCCTCTACTAGAGTACTAGACATGTGGACGGGACAGGACCCCGTCGTGCCCAAAACATATATGTACACAAAATAGTAAATCAATGGCACCTCCGGAATAATGGAGTTCTCTCAAAAGTCTGCTTATCGGCTTCTATAAATCTGGGTCGCCTCCCTGTCTACCTGTGGGCATGAACACAGCGTCCAAAGAAAACGGACGTCAGTACGAGCATTGTACTGAGTATGTAAGGAGTGAATAAAATGAACATAATAGATATATCATAAGACATGAGATGAGGATATAACCTGCTTAACTTTTAAGAGTAAGTGCATTTTCATCATATCACATATACCATGAAATCACATATCTCATTATATCACGTTTATCATATCACATATGTCCTCATCGATAACCCGCATCCGGGTAACCATCATACGCCGTCCACTAGTGGTGGTCATGTCCAGCCCTCTAGGAACGGTGTACTCATACGCAGCCCACTAGTGGTGGTCATGTCCGGCCATTCAGGCACGATGTACTCATACGCAGCCCACTAGTGGTGGTCATGTCTGGCTATTCAGGCACGGTGGAATCATATCATCACATATATCTCATAACTTATCATGAACTTTTCATAGAGCATGCATTAGAATTTAAAGACAATCTAAGAAAATCATATCATATTCGTAGCATGAACTTCATAAAAACAAAATATCGTATGATAGGCTTATAATATTTAAACTTAGGCTCATCATTACTACTATCATATTTAAGGCATATCTCCTACCTTTATCTCATATGAAATCCTCTATGAACATAGACTCGTAATTCTTCCGGAACATTTGTCATAGGGCATGTATTAGAGCTTATAGACAATCTATGACAATATCGGGGTGAACCCCCGATTACATTGTAGAGTGATCATATTCATTATATCTCACCTTGAAGGAACTACCATTTTAAGGTGAGTGTAACACAACGAGCAACCTCAAGGGATCGTAAATAGGGTCATTAGATTGTAGAAATATCATATCGTATTCATAGCAAGAACTTTATGGAATTAGTATATCATGAACTTTAGAAATTTTAGGCTCAAATCATAGTCATCATCATCATACTCACATCGTATCTCTTTTCTTTATCTTATGAAAAGCTCTTTATAATCATAGACTCATAATTTCCGATGTGTAGGAAAGTCATGGAAATATAGGAGAATTCATGCCATGGAGTCATGCCTTAGAAATAAAGGACTAGCCTTACATACATTTTTGCTTAGCTACTCTATCGCTTGATCGTTCTCCTTCAATGCTCACGTTTCTTAGATAGTGTAGGAATGAGCTTTGAGTGGAAATATTTCACTTGAGCCAAAACCCTAGTTCACTTCCAATGGAATTTTTTGACTTGGATGAACCCTAATAAGTTTCTTACACTTGATTCACTTGGTTTGATGAATCTGATCATGAATTTGTCTTGTGTTCTTGTGGAAGAAGTGTGGAGAGCCTTCTAGAGTGTTCTTGAAGTGTTGGGTGAAAAAAATGAAATAAATGGAATGAGGTCTAAGTCCTTATATAAATTTTAAAGCTGTCCCGACTCAATTCTACGGACCAACATACGGTCCGTATATTTTATTTGGACCGTATGTCTGGCCGTATATTTGGTCCAGTGGAGGTCCCATTCTGGGCAGAACATACGGCCAGTATGTTTTATACGGTCCGTATGTTGGACCGTATGTTGCCTAACTTTCCGGAATTCGTTCTCATCGACTCGTTTGATCTCCAATCCTTAGGTAACCTTCTTAACACTTGTTTAACACCTCATTAGCAATCTAAGGGACGTTATAACTCTTCTCCAAAACATCATTAGGTAATCATTAACTCCGTACTCGTAAATCTTTCTCGATACATAACGTATACCTTGCCTTTCTTGGCAAATCTTCTCTTACTTCGAATGTCTTTGAAATCTCAATTAGGATCATCAAATGCTATTTCTTACTTATTGAAACATCACATACTTGGTGCCCTTTGTTATTCTATTCACTGTGCATCAACGGGAAATTTTCCGAGGTGTAACAGGATAGATATCAACCATTTGGTCAGTAAGAAAAGTCTCGAACGAGACCAGAATGGAGCCGGGGCGGTCAGTATGAGAGATAGGTTTTGGATATGAAGGGCGAGTTTGGTCTGAACAGAAGTGGATTGGAGCCCAAGGCAGCAACGGTTGATTCAGTTACAAGCAAAATTGAAAATCCAAGGTTGTCGGAGTACAACTTTAATATTGATTTAGTAGAGTTGATTGTGGTGATAGACAAGGTAAATGGCGTGAAGTGACCCAGACTGATGAGAACGGATCTAAGACAAAGGGATATGAATTTGTTTTACAATTATCATGGAACCCATAGTCACCAAACGGTCGATTGCCGATACCTTAGAGACCAAGTTATTCGGTTGTTGAAAGATGGCTATTTAAGAGAATTCTTAAGTGATAGGGCTAAAGATAACTACAGGAATCACAGGGACTAGGTTAAGCAGAAAGCTCAAGCTGAGCCCCGTCATGTTATTAACATGATAATTGTTGAACCCGTGCAATCCAAATAAGTGTCAGAAAGTGAGTGAATTTCCCTTTTAGATCGAAAATTGAAAAGAAAGGTATGTCTGGGCACCGGATTACCCCCGAAGCTTAGGTTTAGTGTTTGTAAGTTTCCCTTAGATAATGTTGATTGTTTTGATTGGTCATGTTTAGACGAAGCAGGATCTTCAACAGAGAAAGTGTTTTCAGTTGTAAGGAATGAGACGACGGAAGAACTCAAGCAAAAGACAATAGAATTGGAATGGAAAGATGTGTTGTCAATAGGGGATAAAAGTATAAGGAAATTTTTTCCTCGCTTAAATGATTTGGTGATATCCGCTTTAGTCAATGGAATTGTGGTTTCTGGAATAGTGGTAGCTCTAAGGAGTACAAGGAATCTTATTCAGTGGGAAGTTATATAACAGCTGGTTGAAATGGGTGAAATGGAATTGTCTGACGAAGGATTCATTGACTTACTTCAATTCGGAGTTGTGGAATTAATGGTAGCCACAGGAGGTGGAGAAGGAAATGTGAAGTTTCGATTAATCAATGATGATGAGGGTTTCAAGGCTGTACTGGGAAGCCTTGGATTCAAGATACAAACGGAATGATATTAGCTCCCCTCAAACGGTTGGAATTTCCAAACCCGAAGGGAGTGCTGTATGTCCCAACAAGAAATTGTAATAAGTGGAATATCTAGTAGCGGAACATTTAAGGTTAAAAAAAAAAAAGTCTGATGGATTGGAGAAAAGGAAAAATAGGGTTTTCAGGCCAAGATAGATTGGAGGTAAGTTTAAAGTTTGAACGGATCTTTTTCTAAGAATTTTTTTATATTTGTTGCAGGAACAAAAGATTATTTTCGGAGCGCTTCCCAGTAAAGATAGAGCCTGGAGGCAAAGGATTGATTTCGGGACATTTCTCAGTAAGGATTATTGATTCCCGGAGGTAAAAGAAGGTTGTAATAATGATTCGGAGGACTTAGCAAACACATGATGCACTCTTTTTTCCTTCGCCCGATTTTTATCCCTCAAAATAAAGAAAGGGTTTTTTCAACAAGGTTTTTAATGTGGCAATAACAAGTGTGTCGCTCCAAGTAAAGGCCAAAGATTGATGATGATCTCGAGGAAGCTTCCAAGGAGCCTAGTCATAGAAGTCTGGTTGGTTCAGAATCCATATAAATAAATTTTAAGGTTAAGTATTGTAAGATTTGGGGACTATGTTCTAGACACTAAGTTGAAGTTTGAATGATTGTAATAAATTTGTTTCCCAAATGCTTAATTTATAGCAAAAAGATAATTATGTTGATCAAATAGACTTTTTTCAACCATAAACATTGACTGAGTGTTATTCATACACAAGTTATATGCGAAATTATAAGTTTGCATTTAAGCAAATAATGCCTAAATGGATCGGAGACGTCTAATTCATCAACATAATTATAAGGCCTTGAGTCCCGGTCAGTAGCTCCGATATGAAGGTAATAAACCTCACAAAAATTAAACTCGGAGTGACATAAAACCCGAGTAAGTCAAATCTAGAAATGATAAAGCACAAAAGACAGACTCTTGGGTATGTAAATCCAAAAAATCATGCTCGTAGTCAATTGAGTCCACAATTATCAAGAAAGATTTTCGAGAAAAATACAATTTTATCCCAGACAAACAAAGGTCGTTACATCTCTGATCAACATTATGAAATAGCATTTTCATCATCATGTGACTCTATGAAGCATACTGAATCTGAAGAAGGACTTACTATGAACAATATCATTGGAACATGAATTAACTTAGGATATCTCTAGCTGCTAAGAATGGAATCATTATAGGTTGCGTTACTTTTACGTTTCGTTCATAAGGATCATGCCAAAAGAAAGAAATTTAGCCTTAACATACCTCAAGTCGTCAATACAATCCCCAATGAATCTGTCGGACTAGTATTCCAATATCCTTAGTCACTATAGCACACCTAACAACCAACAACACAACAACAACCTCATATAAGTCTCTTTAATTTCGCATCATTACTCTCCCTAAGTTTTACATCAAAATACCCTCTTGTATACTTTATATACGACACTTATACACTTTTCTCTTCCATTTATACCAAGTATACATCCTTAATACAATCTCAACACCAACTACTATCCTTACAACAAGATTCTAGCTCAAAAACACATTAATAACATGACTCAAGTTAGATTACTTCTCAACATAATCTCAAGTTCATATTTGAACCTTCCCTCCAACTTCTTTCCTCCAATCCTAGCATAACCATCATAGAAACTCATAAATATGGAAATAAGATTGAATCTTACCTTAAGAACTCCAGAGCACTCCAACTCCAAGATCACTTCTCCTTGAAGTATCCTCCAAAGCTTCTACGAGAAGGAGAAACAAGCTTCAAACATACTTAGGAAACCTTTAGTACTTGATCTTCTCTTTTTATCCATGTTTTTTCTTAGGAATTGATTAGATATGTTGGAAAGGGTTCTCTAGAAGGTTAGAGGTCAGGGGAGATGAAGGAAATGAGGTAAAACATTTCCCTCCCTGCCAATAGAAGTAAGGATCGTATTTCCAAGTACGGTCCGTATTTCTTAATATACAGTCCGTATTTCTGTTTCCAAAAATGAAATTCTGACGAAACATATTCTCTTCGATTCGCTCATCCTCTAATCCTTCCAACACATGTCAAACATGAACTTAAACTCTCATATATTCAAGATGAACACATCTAATCTCATATAGTGTCGAAGATAATTCGCTTTCCGGATATATAGCAACCAACTCATGAAGAACCTTAACGTACGAAAGTACGGGGTATAACATCCTCCCCCCTTTAGAAACATTCATCCTCAAATGTTAGTACCCTTAGAAGTCTACAGAAATTTTGACAGAGTCTCCTTTATAATCATACTACTACCAACCTGCCACATAACCCAACAATAAATTAAAATGCCACGCAGGGCTGCAATGATCAATAACAACAATGGCCTCACACGACCAACAAAGTAACTAACAGTATAATACATACCTGAAGATGCTGGTATCGTAGCCTAGCTGTGCTCTAGAACAGAAAACAAATGAGGATATCTAGACTTCATATCTTCCTTGGCTTCCCAAGTCATCTCTTCTACATTCTTATTTCTCTAGAGTACTTTTACGGAAGCTACATCTTTGGTTTGCAACCTACGCACCTGGTGAATGCCCAAATTTTAGATTTAGAAGATTGATAAAATATGAGATTTTGTCGTTATAGAACACAGAATTCAATCGAAGCAATGAGAAATAAATACAAATAGAAAAGGAAAGGGAGGAAATACAAAAACAATAGAAGAGAAAAGTCATACAAAGTTATATACAAATCACTAGGATAGCAACAGGGACTTCCTCATATGATAACTGCCCTGTAAGCTGAACATCATCCACAGGTACAACTTTGGAAGGATCCCCGATGCGCTTACGGAGCATGGATACATGGAAGATCGGATGTACATATTCCAAGTCAGCAACTAGATCTAACTCATAGGCTACTCGGCTGTTATACCTCGGAAACTTTCATGTCGTTGTGCGGTGAACAGGCTAACGTAGGTTAAGGTGTATATGATATCCCTACTAGTAAGAAGGGATACTTAATGATTCTAATAAATATTCCAAGGACATTTGGGGAAAAAGAGAAGAAAGTTTGTTGGAGAAAGTTAAGGTAGAGATTATTGAACACAGTGTACCAGCAGGTATTCCTGGTGATTAACGAGGTTAGAAGTTGAACAAATCGAATCAACGTGACCTGAATGGATTCAGGAAAAGTTGCAGACGCCAATCACTGTTGACGGGCCGTCGACATGTCGACGGACCGTCACTGTGCACCGTCAATATATTTCTGCAGACTGAGACCTGTAGGCGCAAGTCGACAGACCAAGTTGACGGACCATCGACACGTCGACGGGACCATCGACCCGACCATCAACATGTTTCTGCAATCCGAGATTCTCCTGTGTAAGTCGATGGACCGTCGACCCCCTTATCGAACCGCTTCTCTGGAACTTTCCAGTTTCAGCTATAAATAGACGAGTTGAGCTCCAGATTTTCAGATTTCAGTCTCTCTCTTAGTCTTGAAGGTTATAGAAAAGTTCTCTCATCATATTATCATATCTCCAAGGGAAATCAAGAAGTAAACACCAAGAATTAGTAGAATCAAGTGCAAGGATACTCTCCAGGGTCTGTGGACACCAAGAATCTCTTTGGTGTTAAAGTGGGGTTTTCTCCGAGTGAAGTATTTATATCCAAAGTCGATTCCTACATCATCAAAAGTAAGTTTTATGTTCAATTCATGTCATTAATAATATTGAGAGGTTAAAAAACTTAGATTATGGAAGGGAGGAGGATATGAAGTGCAAATATGGAAATAGTGATATTCTTGAATAATGACTTGACTTGAATCATAGTTCTTGACATGTTATGAGTATAATCTTATTATAAATGATATAGATGATGTTAAATAAATATTATATAAGGATGAATATGGTGTTATATTATAGCTATGGTTATGGATGGCTTTGAAATAGAATTGTGAGAATTAAATGATGTATAGCTTGGTGAAGATCATTGATTACGATATTGTAGTGTAGTTATTGATGTTTGGAAGTTGGTTATTATATGGAGAAAGTTATAGAAACGAAGGAAGTGCTGCCCAATTTTTGTTAGCCCTTAGTCGCCTTAGTTTAGCTTCAAGTATGTTTCTGGTTATCTAATCTTAGTACAAATTCTCTTGAATGTAGAATTGTGAGTATTGGAGGGAAGCAATTAGTTGATAAAGCTAGAGCGATGTAAAGGTATGTAAGGCTAGTCCCTTCTTTTTCTAAGGCATGATCCCTATAATATGACTTCCTTTATCTTTCCATAGCTCTCTTACATTCCGTAAACTATAAGTCTATGATTATCAAGAGCTTCTCATAAGATAAAGATAAGAGATGTGTTATGAATATGGAAATGATGATGGCGAGTCTAAGTCTAGAGGCTCCAAAGCTTATGATATGATAGTCTTATGAAGCTAATGATCCTTATATGATTCCTTGATGTTATTCATTGTTGTTAGATTCACCTTATGACGCTAGTTCCTTCAAGATGGGACATGATGATCATGACTACTCCATAATGGAATCGGGGGTTCTCGACCCTACGTCACCCCGATAGAGTCGTAGCTTTTAATTGAGTTCTAATGCATGCTCTATGATAAGTATATATGTATGATTACATCGTGCCTATATGGCCGGGCATGACATCGCAAAGGCGGGTGGCTTATGATTACACTGTGCCTAGATGGCCGGGCGTGACACTACTAAGGCGGGCGGGTTATGATAAAACCGTGCCTATTTGGCTGGACATGACACCACTAATGGGCGGCGTGACATGACTACCCCAGACGCAGGAGGCCCGGACGCGGGCTAATGATGTTATTGATTCAGACAACTTATGTTTGTATGTGTGATTTGTTTTAAAGAAAAGAAGGAGCATGCATGATTCCGCCTCAAGAGGCAAGTTGTTGTAGTTATACTTCCTCCTTATGTTTCTGAGCGCATCGTGGTAGAGATGGTCTCATCTGGCCAGAATCACCCCTAGACTGGGAATCAAAAACCCTGGAACTCTAGCCTGAGTCAAAATAAATGGGTCGATAAAACCTCACCCCTGGAAACTGTGAAGGCACAGTAGCAGCTGAATAGGCTGGACGCCTAAGAAACTGTTGTCTGTGACCACTCTGGTACTCACCAAAAGACCTAGAAGATCTAGCTCTCTTGCTCGTGCCCCTATCACGTTCTCGCTCAGTTCACTGTTGCTGCTTCCGCTCCTTTAAGCCCTGAGCATAAGCCTGAATATGAGAAATATCCAAACCCTTCTGAAGTGAGGCCGTCATGCAATCATTAATCAAATGCGGCCGAAGTCCAATCACAAATCGGTGTACCCGATCCTCCATCTCAGCTACTATCATGGGAGCATACCTAGATAGTGAGTTAAAGTGAAGACTATACTCTTGAACACTCATATTCCCTTGGCGTAAATTGAGAAATTTGTCAACTTAAGCCCGTTGGGCCTCCGCTAGAAAATAGTGTCGAAGGAAAGCCTCTGTGAACTCCTACCATACTGTTGGAGGTGTATTAGGCCCTCTAGACAACTCCCAAGTCTCGTACCGCTGGCAGCAACATCATCCAACTGGTAGGAGCAACATCATCCAACTGGTAGGAAGCAACTTTACTGACTCAGTGTCAGAAACATGCATTACCCTCAAAGTCCTCAACATCCGATCTATAAAATTCTATGGGTCCTTATCTGGTTTCGATCCTATATATACTGGAGTGCCCAAATTGATAAAGTCCCGAACCCTGGCACTAATAGCCCTATCAGTATAACCGATACCCGTGCCCTAACGCTGAGGTTGAGCGACCACTAACTGAGTCAATAACCGAATAGCATCCCGCATCCTGGCCGAGTGTATCATGTGGAGGAACTGAGGGTGCTGTAGCTGCAGCCCTCTAGAATTTTTTGGAATGAAAGGTTTCTGAGAAGATCGAGATGGGGCCTTACTTTGGGACTCTCCCTAGTCCACATCTACTTGTGGCCAGCTGAAGCTCTCCTCGTCACAAACATCCCTAAAATCATAGTACATTATTAGAAAAGGAATCCTGATGATACGACTCTAACGCACGATCTAAGATAAGAAAAAAGGATGATCTTCCTAAGTGCCCTGCAACCTCCTGTTTATAAGTGTGGTGCACAACACACTATAAAAAAGACTCCGCTAGACACGACTTGTAGACAACCCTAGGACATAACTGCTCTGAAACCAAGTTTATCATGACCCAAACCAGAGGGCCATGATGGGCACCCAGGCCCTACTTGTCAAGCACCACTAATCATGCTGTCATTTCATAATCATAAATAAGGGTGGACTGTTAGGGTCATTAGATGGCAACCCGCTAGATCATAAGAGAAATATACTGAAAAGAAGGGAGCCCAAAGGACATACGTATATAACTATGTTGTACGAAACCGTACAAAGCCATCATAGACAACTATACAAAAAAAAAAGGCTGAGAGGGTCATACAACGTCTAATTGTACCATAACTGTCTACTAGCCTTTAATAGAGTGCATGACATAACAAGGTCGGGACAGGGCCTTGCCATACCCGTATGCACACAAAAATATAACGTACCAAAACACAACAGCAACTCCGGAACAAGGGGAGTGCTCCAATATTAGCTGAACAACAACCTACAGAAGCGGATTGTTAACCTGTCTACCTGAAAAGGGACATCAGTACGGATAAAGTACTAAGTATGTAAGGCATAAAAGTAACATAAAGAAGACATGAAAGTATGTAGGATAAAAGAAATGTAACCTGTACATCTGAACTGCTTCTGAGGGCCAATGACATGCATAAGTACTGTATATATACGTATATAACGCCTGATCATACATATATATGCGTATATAATGCCTGTCAAGCTATGTGGGTATCCAATCGTATTATATCGGCCTCTGTGGGTATAATCATCATCATATGACCAGCTGATCAGGTGGTAGTACGTATATAATGAAGTCACCTTCCCCATACCCATATAGATATAATATAAGTATATGCGTATATAATGTTTGTGGGGTCATAGTGTGTGTGTGTGTGTGTGTATAATGCAATGCATGTATATGATAAGAGTGCATCCTGAATCTGCCGGAGTGATGCAAGGTCGTTACTGTTACACCCCTCGTTTTCGTAGTGGTAGAACCTATGATTTTCTAGTCAGGTATGCCCTTGGAATAGAGACCCGAGCCCGAGTTTGGAGGTAGAAAGTGCTTTATCCCGTGTAAGAGAGTACCAGCAGATATTCCTGGAAATTTATAGAATTAGAAGTTGAACGAATTGAATCGACGCGATCTGAACTGAATCAAAAGAATCTGCAGAACACCAGTCATCGTCGACAGGTCGTCGACATGTTCGACGGACCGTCAACGTACGGCGTCGACAGGATCCCGCAGCCTTGCATCTGCAGGCGCAGGTTGATGGGGTAAGTCGACGAACCGTTGACACGTCGACGGGCCGTCGACCCGCTCGTCGAACCGGACCGCTATAGCCTTTTTGGCTTCCAAGTATAAATAAGTGGTTCTCTCCCAACATTTTCCATCATTATTAGTTGAGATTTGATAAAATCTGAGCTTGTGAACCCGTGCTTGTAAAGAAGAAAGTTGATTCTAGGGTTTCTTCAAGGTTGTGAAGCTAGGGAAGTTGGAGTTGAAGTGATTCTTGGGATCTTAGACCCTTCAAGGTATTTAAATGATTATATTTAAGTTGGCTATCAAGAGTTTTAGTGATTTTAAGTGAAGAGAAGGTATTTGTGGAAGTGTTAAGTTGATAAAGGGCAAGGTAGTGACTTGAGGCTATTTTAAGAGATGATTGGGGATAAAATTGAGTATATAATTATATATAAGTGTTGTTATTCTTGTTGTGGTTAATGTTGGATTAAATGGGAAGTTGAAGAGTTGTAAGCTTATAAGAAAAAATATTGTCTACGAATCGTTAAGCTCTATATACATCTAAAGGAGGTTAGTAAGTGAGATAAATAGTCTAATAAAGGTCTATGTTATCTTAATTGTACACTTGCAAGATTCAAGAAGTAGAAGTTGGACGATTGAGTATACTTCAAGGTATGTTAAGGCCACTCTCTCCTTCTTTTGGCATGATCCTATAATATGATCCAACAAGCGAGTAAGCGAGCTTCGATATTACTCTACTCTTAGAAGCATTAGAAGTACTTCAGTCTTTGATGTTCATGTACCCCATTTATGAGTGATCCTTCTATTCATGGGTCCAGTCTTATGTAGCCAGTTCCATGCATACAGTTTATTCATGCATTACATTCATTATATATATATATATATATATATATATTTATGTACAGTGACCCATGACCAGAAGGCGTTATATACGCTAATATTTGATATATGTAAAGTATGAGGAGAGATATAGGCGTTATATACGCATTACCACTATGATGATGATATTGATTATGGTCGCAAATGAGCCAATATGATATGACGAGATGTCATAGAGGCTTACAGGCGTTATATATACACACGTACATCAGGCGTTATATACGCACATATATCAGGCGTTATATACGCACACATATATAGATGCATGACCATCATTGATAAGCATGAGCATGCATATTATGTGCCCACAGAGGCATTGTTAGTTATATAGATTTATACAGACTTAGGCAGATAATAGTTCATACAAGTACATGCAGTCAATCATTTAGTTTATGAGTTCAGATCTTATCCATGATTCTTATGTATATATGTTGTTCTTGTGCCTTACATACTCGGTACATTATTCGTACAGACTCCCCGTTGCTAGGGGGGCTGCATTCATGCCTGCAGGTACAGGGAGACAGACAGGTGGTCCAGCTCAGTAGGACTTCTAGATCTAGCAATGGTCAGTACACTCCATTTGATCCGGAGCTACAGTTAGTTTTGGTATGCCACTTTTTAGATATGTATACATATGGGTATGACGGGGCCCTGTCCCATCCTTTCTATAGCTTTATTCCAGTAGAGGTCTGTAGACAGTTGTATGTAGTAGTCAGACGATGTAGCCTTGTCGGCTTCTATTCTTTTTTGTACAGTATATGTAGCAGCCCAGCTGGCTCGCACTGTTCTTTCGCATGTTGTGTATATATATGCAGATTGTATAGAGTTCTGATGTTTCCCTCTTATGATATCAGTTTATGCCATTTATGGGCCTTTGATGTTCAGTATGTTTCAGATACGTGTTTAGGGGTGTTTGGTCACTAGAGGTCAGACACTCGTCATGACTCATCGGTTTGGGTCGTGACAGTTACACCTCCGATCATCATTATGAAATAGCATTCTCATCATCACGTAACACTATGAAGCCTACTGCATCTGAAGAAGGACTTGCTATGAAAAATATCATTGGAACATGAATCAACATAGGACATCTCTAGCTGCTAAGAATGGAATAATTATGGGTAGCGTTACGTTTACGTTTCGTTCATGAGGATCATGCCAAAAGAAAAAAAAGTTAGCCTTAACATACCTCAAGTCGTCAACACAATCCCCAACGAATCTGTCGGACGAGTAATGCAATATCCTTAGTCACTACAGCACACCTAAAAGCCAACATCACAGCAAAAACCTCATATAAGTCTCTATAATTTCACATCACTACTCTCTCCAAGTTTTACATCAAAACAACCCCCTATATACTTTATATACGAGACTTATACAGTTTCGTCTTCCATTTCTGCCAAGTATAACATCCTTAATACAATATCAACACCAACTACTATCCTTACAACAAGATTCTAGCTCAAAAACACATTAACAACATGACTCAAGTTAGATTACATATCAACATAATCTCAAATTTGAACCTTCCCTCCGACTTCTTTCCTCCAATCCTAGCATAACCATCATATAAGCTTATAAACATGGAAATAAGATAGAATCTTACCTTAAGAACTCAAGAACAATCCAACTACAAGATTACTTCTCCTTGAAGTATCCTCCAAAGCTTCTACTAGAAGGAGAAACAAGCTTCAAACATACTTAGAAAACCTTTCGTACTTGATCTTCTCTTATGATCCTTGATTTTTCTTAGGAAGTGATTAGATATGTTGGAGAGGGTTTTCTAGATGGTTAGATGTCAGGGGAGATAAAAGAAATGTGGTAAAATGTAGAGTACATGAAATATATAACAAAAACGAGCTGGAACCGACATAAAAATACATACTGGCCGTATATATATACGGACCATATTCCCCCACAAAAACTTTCCCTCTCTACCAAGAGAAGTACAGACCGTATTTCTAAGTATCGTCTGTATTTGTTAATATTCTGTACGTATTTATCTTTCCAAATATCAAATTCTGACGAAACGTATTCTCTTCGATTCGCTCATCCTCAAATCCTTCCAACACATGCCAAACATGAACTTAAACTCTCATATACTCAAGATGAACACATCTAATCTTATATATCCTCTAAGATAATTTGCTTTCCAAATATATAGCAACCAACTCGTGAAGAACCTTAACGTATGAAAGTACGGGGTGTAACAAAGATTGTTCAAATCATCCCCAAGCCGGGCGTCTTTGTTTTGAATACCGACATACGAGAAAGTCACAGTTTGAAGTGAATCTTCCCAGTCCCATAACGAGTTGGCTGCGTCTTCCAAGCGCATTCTCAGCGAAGCCTAGAGGGAATCAGAGTCCTGGATCTCAACTTGCAATCTCTGTACTTCCACCGAAGCCAATCATGTCTTCCTTACGTTTTACCTCCCAGCGGGAAGGAGCAAGGGAACGTGAAAACTCAGCAGTAGAGGTAGTAGCAACATGACCCTGAGAACACAAATGACGAAGATGTTATTCGAAGATACTGGGGACTGACAAAAAAGTTAGAAAAAATGGTGAAGTAGGTGCCTGGAAGAACAGATTGGCAAGGTGTGCTAGTGAGGCTTCTAGATTAGCAACCGAAGGCTTTGGACGTGGAGACAAGCCCGAGGTTCCCTCTTCAACTGGAGGAATGAAGATTCTTTACTATGGCTCACAACCCGAAGGAGTTGGACTCTTTGGGCGCTGATTGATAGGAGGAGTCTTGGCTTCACCGGATGCATTGCTGAAGCTGTCACGACCCGACTAGGGGGCCATGACGGGTACCCGAAGCTGACTACCGAGCACCACTCATTACGCTAATCATCATACCCATCCTGGACACACATAATCTCTAAGGCAATACATATATATACATAAGCCCTCACGGCTGCAAAAATGATATACAAAAATATACATCGATGCATCTATGAGACAACAATACCCACGCATACGTATCTACGAGCCTCTACTGAAGTGCTGAGACATAAGGACGGGACAGGACCGAGTCGTACCCAAATATGTACATAAAAGAATGTATCAACCAATGGCACTTCCGGAGTAATGGAGTGCTCCTATGAATTTGCTGAGTAGCTCCTAAAAATCTGGGCTGCCTCCCTGCCTACCTGTGGGCATGAACACAGCGTCCATATAAAGAAAAGGACGTCCAGTACGAACAATGTACTGAATATGTAAGGCATACATAACAACATGGCAAAAAAATGCAAGAATATAAGGTAACGGGGTAACCAGTAACTAATTGCCTCTTAAGGTGGAGTCATGCATGCTAACTCATATAATAAACAACATCATATCATGTAATCAAATCTATGTAGCTGCTCGAAAATGTAGGTACGACGTCATCGTCATTAGCCCGCGTCCGGGCCTCCCGCGTCCGGGGTAAACATCTCGTGCCGCCCAATAGTGGTGTCTGCCCATGCCATCTAGACTTAGTGTATATGCTGCCTACCTTAGCGGTGTCTGCCCGGCCATTTAGGCACGGTGTATACTCATCATCATATACTCATCATGAAACATGTCGCCCGCCTTAGCGGTGTCTTCCCGGCCATTTAGGCACGGTGTATACTCATAATGAAACATGCACAAGAACTCAAGTAAAAGCTACAATTCTATCGGGGTGACGAAGGTCGAGAACCCCCGATTCCATTATGGAGTAGTCTTGGTCGTCATATCTCACCTTGAAGGAACTAGCATTATAAGGTCAGCTTAACAACAATGAATAACATCAAGGAATCATATAAGGATTATTAGCTTCATGAGACTACCATATCATAAGCTTTAGAATCTCTAGACATAAATTCATCATCATCTTTATCATATTCATAACACATCTCTTATCTTTATCTCACGAGAAATTCTTGATAATCGTAGACTTATAGTTTATGGAATATAGGAGAGTTATGGAAAAATAAAGAAAGTCATATTATAAGGATCATGCCTTAGAAAAAGAAGGGACTAGCCTTACATACCTTTATGTCGCTCTAGCTTTACTGACTAATTTCTTCCCTCCAATACTCACAATTCTAAATTCAAGAGAATTTGTAGTGAGATTAGATAACCGAAAACATACTTGAAGCTAAACTAAGGCGACTAAGGGCTAACGAAAATTGGGCAGCACTTCCTTCATTTCTAAAACTTTCTCCATATACTAACCAACTTCCAAACATCAATAATAACACTACAATATCGTAATCAATGATCTTCACCGAGCTATACATCATTCGATTCTCACAATTCTATTTCAAAGTCATCCATAACCATAGCTATAATATAACACCATATTCATCCTCATATAATACTTCTTTAACATCATCTATATCATTTATAACAATATTATACTCATAACATGTCAAGAACTATGATTCAAGTCAAGTTACTATTCAAGAATACCATTATTCCCATATTTTAATTCCATATCCTACTTTCTTCCTCAATCCAAGTCTTTTAACCATTCAATATTCTTAACAACATGGAATGATCATATAACTCACCTTTGATTATGTAGGAATGGGCTTCGAATGGAAATACTTCATTTTGAAAAAACCCTAACTTCAATTCCAAGGAAATTTCTAGCTTCCATGAGCCCTTGTTAGCCTCCTTGCACTTGATTCCACTAATTATTGGTGTTTGATCTTGGATTCACCTTGAGTTTATGTTAGTGAAATGTATGGAACCTTCTAGGGGTCTTGAGAGAAGTGGAGAAGATGTGAAATGAAAAAATTAGAAATGGGAAATTATATTTATACTTGGAAAATAACTCAGCCCGATGGGATTATACGGACCCTTATACGGTCCGTATATGTCACACCCTAATCTCGCTAGGGTGTGATGGGCACCCGACCCTTACTTAGGGCCGAGCGAACCCTCTGACTCTTGGTACACACATAATCTCCTTGGACTTTTAAATCAAATAAGAATGAAATACGTAGTAAAAGCTTTCAGACACTTTCCTTTCATCGTACTCAAATCAAATAGAATCTGTAATCATAAGGAATCTGTAACATAATACATAACGTCACATCGGCCGGTGGAGCCGCTTACAAGACTGACATCCTATGCCCACGACTCTGTCTGCAAAGTCTCTAACTTCGAACAAACATCATAGCATAATACTCTGACCCGGCAACACTCCAGGGCAAATGGAGCTTGCCAATCCCGCTGGAACACCTTCTATAATGGCTTCTACTCATCTGGGTGTACCTGCGCGGCATGAAACGCAGCCCCCGAAGAAAGGGGGTCAGTACGGAATATGTACTGAGCATGTAAGGCATGGAATACAGAAAAGAGGATCATATCTGAAACAGAGATTTACCAGAATCAAGTATGACTTTTTTTTAAAAACATCAAAGCACTTGCCTTTTTAAATGAAAATCATGCATATCCACATCATATATTATGTATACATATAACGTGTCCCGGCCCTCCAGTGAGGGACTCGGTGGATAAAATCATACATGTCCACATCATATATCATATATGCGTAACGTGTCTCGGCCCTCAAGTGAGGGACTCGGTGGATAAAATCATACATGTCAACATCATATATCTTGTATGCATATAACGTGTCCCGACCCTCTATTGCGGGTCTCGGTGAATGAAGTCATCATATGCCATCCTGGCCGCCATCCCCGTATCATCATATCATCATATACATATACATATAACGTGTCCCGGTCCGCAAGTGAGAGGGACTCGGTGAACAATGCAGTGGAATACGCACGAGAACATGTCCTGGCCCGAGACTCAGTGGAAGATACATTAAGGCAAGCACGAGGAGAGTCGTGAGAAACTATATGCACATAAAACAACTTCAAGACTCGATGAGTAAGTACACAAACGACACGTGAAAGATCGTAAACACGTTTCGAGGCAATCCGAGTTAGTATACGAAAGTTAGGGACATTTTACTATAGAAACCTCTTTGAACGTTTCAGAAGCTATTTTTGGAAAATCAAAGCAATAATCATGTCAAGTACCTTTTGAATATCATTATGGACCAAATCAAAATAAAACCTTTGGAACCATATGTACGTATCAAAATATATCAAGGACTCAATGGAATAATCAAACGTGCTATCATTTGAAAATCAAGACATTAGTCATATCAATTATCTCTTGAATGCCATTCGGAAACATATCAAATAGAACTTCGGACATCATAGATACGCATCGAAACCATATGAAATAGCTTATGGAAATCAAGAACGTTAGCCATCCTAGTGGCTCTAAGAGTAGAAGTTTCTTTGAAATCATACATATACTTAGTCTGTTCGTTTCACAAGGATCATGCCAAAAGAAAGAAAGGGTAAGCCTTACATACCCGTCCCACGTCCAATTAGCTACGCTTATTCATCCAAGCTTGCTAGTCTACATTCAAGAGAATCGAAATAATCATTAAACTCATTGACATATACTTGTCTTAGTCTTTCAAACAAATTCGTTTATAATCTGCCGAAATTTCGGCAGCATTTCCCCTGTAAATACACCATCCCCGAGAATCTAACTCGGCCAATTTGTCAACAACAATCCGAGAATTCAACTCGGCCAAATTATCAACAACAATACCAACAATCATACTAACAACTTCAACAATCAATCCAAAATATATTCTAACATGGTTCAAGAACTTTCTAACAATTCACATAATGTTCAAACAACCCAACCAACATACCACTTCACCCGAAACCTTCCAAATTCAACAAGAACAATAACAACATATTTCCTTCTTTCAAATTCATAAATTATACCTACCACCCGAACCCTTCTCAACTCAACATAACCAACAACAACACATTCTTTCCTTCCAAATTCATGAACTATAATAATAGCCTATGCATTAACAGCTTCATTCTCATAATTACAAGAAACTATATTAAAATCACATTAGCTTCTACCACAATCCCACAACGATTACAACTTCATTTCAAGTCATCAAACCTTCATTTTTATTATGGAATCCACAACAACAACAATCAAAATACTAAATAAAATCAATTCACCACATCCTACCAACATCACTCCTATTCGGCCACACCATACACATATATATTTCATGAATTTCGTCCATTTCTACCTACTATAATATTCACAAATCATCCATAACACATGAGAGAGAAGATTAAACCTTACCTTCTTCCATCCATCCTCTTGCTCGGCTAGGGTTGGAATCCACACAAATGAACGATTTGATTACTCCAACAACTCCTTTATGTTAATAAGGACCTTCCAATTGCTTGGAATACTAGAAGAAATAATTTTTTGTGATCAATTTCCATGGCCCAAGATTCGGCCATGGCTTGGCCGAATGCTCTCCATCTTTTTTTTCTCAAGTTTCTTGAATTTTCATGAAGACAAATATGCCTTATTTGCCACTACTTCTCTATATATATACTTGGCCCCCCTCTAATATTAAGTGGACACATATCCCCCCCCCCCCCCCTTGTGGCTTGAGGCAAGTGGCTAAGCCATGGGGTGGGGTCTACACCTATGTCACACGGCCAAAGTGGCCTTTTCAAGAATTTTCTTGAATGTTTTGTGAAATTCCCGTTTCGCCCCTAGCCTATCACAATATTACCATGAGCCACCTTGTGAATTTCTCTTTTTACCCTTATCCTTTCTCGATATTTCCATACTAATAAACAACTTGTACATTAAAATAACTTTGGAAAATAGTCTAGCCCTCAACTTACCACAGCTGCCTTGAAATATCCGAATGTACAAAATACGGGCTATAACAGTATAAGTGACCGTATTCCACCATCAGGGATTTTCCCTTTCTGTAAGGTTATACGGACCGTATAAGTGGCCTTATAACTCCATTCTTCCGAAGTTAATCTCGTCGTTTCGTTTGATCTCCAATCCTTATAGAACCTTCTTAACACTTGTTTAACACTTCATTGACAATCTAAATATCCTCATAACTCTTCTCCAAGACATTATTAAATCAACATTGGCTCGGTACTTTGCAAAATCCTTCCAAAACAGGACTTATACCTTGCCTTCCTCAATGAACTTTCTTCTCTTACCTCAAATGTCTTTGGAATCTTAATTAGAATCGCCAAGTAACCTTTCTTACTTGTAGGGACATCGTATACATCTCACCCAGCGTTAATCTACCTACCACATGACGACATGAATTTTTTTTCCGAGGTGTAACACCCTTCCCCCCTTTAAAAACATTCGTCCTCGAATGTTATGTTCTCAGAAATTCTACAAATATTTCGCTAGAGTTTCCCCTGTAATATGGCACTCCACCCTGTCACAACAACCCACAATAGCATCACCTCACAGGGCTACAACACAATGGCAAGAGAATATGGTTACACACGACCAAAAGCATTAAAAGAAAGCGTCACATACCTTATGATAATGACGTCTCATCTTAATATCCTCCGGGGGTGGAAACAATTGCAGGTACTTGGACTTCATGTCTTCTTCCGCTTCCCAAGTCATTTCCTCTCGGTTATTGTTTCGCCAGAAGACCTTGACTGAGGCTACCTTTTTATTTCTAAGTTTCCGTATTTGCCTATCTAGTATGGCAATGGGTACCTCTTCATAGGCCAACTTCTCCGTAACTTGAACATCATCTACAAGCACAATTCTAGTAGGATCTCCAACACATTTACAGAGCATTGATACATGGAAAACTGGATGGACTGATTCAAGTTCTGGAGGTGAATCCAGTTTATAAGCTACTTGGCCTATCTTGGGGACCACCTTATAATGTCCAATATACCGGTGACTCAATTTTCCCTTCTTACCAAATCTCATTACGCCTTTCATTGGCGACACTTTCAAGAATACCCAATCATTAATTTGGAATTCCAAGTCTCATCGGCGGTTGTCCGCATAAGATTTTTGGCGACTTTGGGTTGTCAACAATCGGTCTCTGATAAGTTAGATATTTTCCACCGCTTGCTGAATCAATCTGGACCTATTAATTGTTTCTCTTCGACTTCGAACCATCCAATTGGCGACTACACTTCCTTTCATACAAAGGTTCATACGGGGCCATCTTGATGCTGGAATGATAACTGTTGTTATAGGCAAATTCAATAAGTGGCAAATGTTGATCCCAATTACCTTCGAAGTCTAATATACATGCCCGTAACATATCTTCCAGGGTCTGAATAGTACGCTCAGCTTGTCCGTCAGTCTGCGGATGGAATGATGTGCTGAGTCTCACTTAAGTTCCCAAACCTTCTTGAAAAGATTTCCAGACTTTAGCAGTAAATTGTACTCCTCTATCGGTGATAATAGACACTGGAACACCATGAAGTCGCACTATCTCCTTCAAAAACAGTCTTGCATAATCTTCTGCCAAATATGTGTTTCTGACCGGAAGAAAATGGGCTAATTTCGTCAGTCTGTCCACGATTACCCACATGGAGTCATACTTATGCCGAGAACGGGGCAAAACTACAATAAAGTCCATGTTGATCACCTCCCATTTCCAAGTTGGAATGTCCATGGCTTGCAACAGCCCTCCTAGCTTCTGATGCCCAATTTTCACCTGTCGGCAATTTGGGCACTGAGCTACAAATTCTGGTACATCCTTCTCCACTCCATCCCACCAATACAACAATTTGAGATCATGGTACATCTTTGTCACTCCTGGGTGAATAGAATAACGAGAGTGATGAGATTTTTCCAGAATCTGACGACGTAGTTCTTCCACATCTGGCACACATAGCCTGCCTCGATACCTGAGAATTCCATCTGCAGAAACTTCAAATGGTGACTTCTCTTTTTGGGGAAGTGTGACTTTATAGCAACTTAACTGGGATCTTCATATTGGCGCCTTTTCACTTCTATGTCTAAGGATGAAACAGTTGGGTTATGAATATCAACTCCCGTATCGCCCGAATCAATTAGATGAATTCCGAGGCTAGCTAGCTGGTGGAGCTCACAGATTAATTCTTTCTTCTCCGGAGGGACCTCACATAGACTACCCATTGAGTTGCAGCTAAGTGTATCAGCTACTACATTCGCCTTTCCGGGGTGGTATAAAATACTCATATCATAATCTTTTAATAACTCTAACCATCACCTCTGCCGTAGATTTAGCTTCTTCTGCTTGAAAATATATTGGAGACTCTTATGATCTGTACAAATATCAACATGTACACCGTACAAGTAATGTCTCCACATCTTTAGCGCATGAATAACCGCAGCTAATTAAAGGTCATGGGTCGGATAATTCTTCTCGTGTTTCCGCAACTGACTGGAAGCATAGGCAATAACTTTGTCGTGCTGCATCAACACACAACCCAACCCAACACTGGAGGCATCACAATAAACAACATAACCATCAGGTAGTTCCGGAAGTGTCAGGACTGGGGTTGAAGTTAACTTGCCCTTCAATTCCTGGAAACTGCGCTCACAAGAATCGGTCCACTGAAATTTTGTTAATTTCTGAGTTAGCTTCGTTAATGGTACAGAAATACATGAAAATTCTTCCACAAATCTTCTATAATCCTGCTAATCCCAAGAAACTACGGACCTCTGTAGGCGTTGTAGGCCTTGGCCAAGTCTTCACAACCTCAAATTTCTGAGTATCAAATCGAATACCGTCAGCTGAAGCGATATGGCCTAGAAAAGTTACAGAATTCTGCTAGAATTCACATTTTGAAAATTTAGCATACAACTCACGAGTCCGAAGAATCCCAAGTCAATATGCAAATGGTCTGCATGCTCCGCTTTTATCCGAGAGTATACTAGAATATCATCGATGAACACAATCACAAACATATCTAAGAAAGGCCTAAATACATTATTCATCAAATTCATAAACACCGCTGGGGCTTTAGTCAACCCAAATGACATCACTCGAAATTCATAATGACTATATCTAGTTCTGAAAGCTGTCTTTGGAATGTATTCTGCTCTAACTCTCACTTGATGATAGCCTAACCTCAGATCTATTTTGGAAAACCACTTGTCACCCTGTAATTGATCAAACAAATCATCGATTCTCAGAAGAGGATATTTATTCTTTATCGTCACCTTGTTCAATTGCCTATAGTCGATGCACATTCGCAAGGATCCATCTTTCTTTCTTACGAACAAGACAGGTGCTTCCCATGGCGATGAACTGGGTCTAATGAATCCCTTCTCAAGCAGATCTTTTAGTTGTGCCTTTAGCTCTTTCAATTTTGCAGGAGCCATTCTGTAAGGAGGAATAAATATAGATTTAGTATTCGGTAACACATCAATAGCAAAATCAATCTCCCGCTCCGGTGGAAGGCCTGGAAGTTCATTTGGAAATACATCCGAAAATTCATTTACTACCGGGACTGATTGAAAAGTCGGGGGCTGTGCTTCAGTGTCATGAACCCGGACTAGATGATAAATATAGCCTTTTGCAATCATCTTTCTCGCCTTAAGGTAGGAAATAAATCTGCCCCTTGGAGACGCTGTATTTCCCTTCCATTCAAGCACTGGTTCTCCTGGAAATTGGAATCGAACCATCTTTGTTTTGCAATCCACATTAGCATAACAAGAAGCCAACCAATCCATGCCCGTAATCACAACAAAATCTAACATTTCTAGTTCAATCAAATCAGCTGTAGTCTAGCAATCACATACCACAAACACACAATATTTGGACACTTGTCTAGCTATTACCGGATCACCAACCGGAGCAGATACCTTGAAATGTTTAATTGGCTCGGGTTTCACCCCAATACGGCCAGCAATATAAGGAGTGATATAAGACAACGTAGAACCCAGATCAATCAATGCATAAACATCTTAAGAGAATATGCATAATATACCTATAACTACGTCAGGGAGGACTCAAGATCCTGGCGTCCGTGTAAAGCATAAATTCGGGGCTGGGCGCCACCTGAACTGGACGCTGCCTCTACCGTGGCCTACTAGAGTCTGGAGGGTCTGCCCTACCGGGCGCACAGACGAGGAAGAACCAACTGCTGATCCTGTGGGCTGAGCCCCAAAGCTACCACCTATCGATGGATAATCACGCATCATATGCCCAACCTGACCATAGGCATAGCAAGCATCTGAACCTCGGCGACACTGACCTAAATGTAATCTACCACACTGGCTACATCGCGGCACCGGTGCTCTCCTCTGGCTAGGATCACCCCCATACTGGGAACCTGAGAATCTCGAACTCTGACCCTGACCAGAACAAATGGGGCGATCAAATATCCTGCCCGCAAACCGAGGAGGTGCACTCATCGCGGACTGGCCCGAATATCTGGAATACTGTTGCCGCTGACCCCCTCTATACTCACTACTAGCACCGGAAGATCTGGCCCTCTTGCTCTGTCCTCTATCAATATCACACTCACCTCGGCGCGGCTGTTGTTGCTCCTCTAAATTCTGGGTGTGGGGCTGAATACAAAAAATGTCCATCCCCTCCTGTAGTGAAGCCGTCAAACAATCCTTGAACAAATGTGGTCCTAAGACACTCATAAATCTATGTACTCTATCTCCCATGTCAGCCACCATAGTCGGAGCGTATCTAGACAATGAATTAAAGTGAAGGCTATACACCTGGGCACTCATTTTCCTTTGCTTAAGATTCAAGAATTTATCCACTCTAGCCCGACGGACCTTGGCTGGCAAGTAATGACAAATAAAAGCTTTCACGAACTCTTGCCAAACCGGGGGAGGTGCATCCTATCCCCTTGAAGAGATCCAATTATTGTACCAAAGGGTCGCTACATCCCGGAGTCTATAAGATGCCAACTCCACAGATTCAGTATCGGAGGCATGGATGATTCTCAACGTCCTCAACATTACATCTATAAAACCTTGCGGGTCTTCATCCGGCTTCAACATGAAAAATTCTGAGGGATTTAAACTTATGAAATCACGGGCCCTTGCACTAGTGGATCTATCACCGGGACTCGCACATTGTCGTTAAGCATGAGCGGCAACCAGCTGAGTCAAAAATCGAATGGCCTCAGTCATCTGTTGACCCGAAGCACCAGGTGGAGGAACTGGAGGCATAGGAGCTGGAGCTGAAGCCCCTCTTTATTCTTCTAAAATAGGCGGAGTGTGAGAGGTATTGGATGGATCCGCATTATGGGATTCACCTTCTTGTACATTCATTGGTGGCTCTCTTTCCATCCGCCTTTCTATCGTAGCATTACCCTTCTGGGCGGCTGTGGCTTTCCTCTTTACCGGCATCGCTGAAATCATAACGCACAATTAGAGAAAAGGAAATCTTATAACTATCGCACGATCTAATAAGAAGAAAGACAGTCATTTTTCCTAAATGCTCCGCAACCTCTTGTTTATAAGTGTGGCGCGCTTCACACCCATAAACGAGACTTTGCTGGACACGGCTCGTAGACACACCCTAGGACAAAACTGCTCTGATACCACTTTGGTCACGACCCTACTAGGGGGCTATGACGGGTACCCGAAGCTGACTTTCGAGCACCACTCATTACACTAATCATCATACCCATCCTGGACACACATAACCTCTAAGGCAATACATATATATATACATAAGCCCTCACGGCTGCAAAAATGATATACAAATATATACATTGATGTATCTATGAGACAACTACTAAGCACGCATACGTATCTACGAGCCTCTACTGAAGTGGTGAGACATAAGGATGGGACAGGACCCCGTCGTATCCAAATATGTACACAAAAGAATATATCAACCAATGGCATCTCCGGAGTAGTGGAGTGCTCCTGTGAATCTGCTGAGTAGCTCCTAAGAATCTGGGCCACCTCCCTGCCTACCTGTGGGCATGAACATAGCGTCCATAAAGAGAAAGGGACGTCAGTATGAACAATGTACTAAGTATGTAAGGCATACATAATAACATGAAAAAGAGATACAAGAATATAAGGTAACGGGGTAACCTGTAACAAATTGCCTCTTAAGGCGGAGTCATGCATGCTAACTCATATAATAAACAACATCATATCATGTAAGAATATGTATGTAACGGCCAGACCATATAGGTAGGGTGTGATTATTATTAGCCAGAGTCTGGGCCTCCCGGGTCCGAGGTAAACATCTCGTGCCGCCCACTAGTGGTGTCTGCCCATGCCATCTAGACATGGTGTATATGCCGCCCGCCTTAACGGTGTCTCCATTTAGGCACAGTGTATACTCATCATCATATACTCATCTTGAAACATGCCGCCCGCCTTAGCGGTGTCTGCCCGACCATTTAGCCACGGTGTATACTGATCATCATCATGTACTCATCATGACACATGCATAATAAATCAAGTAAAAGCTACAACTCTCGGGGTAACGTTAGGTCAAGAACCCCTGATTCCATTGTGGAGTAGTCATGGTCATCATATCTCACCTTGAAGGAACTAGCATTATAAGGAGAGCTTAACAACAATGAATAACATCAAGAAATCATATAAGGATCATTAGCTTCATGAGACTACCATATCATAAGCTTTAGAATCACTAGACATAAATTCATCATCATCTTTATCATATTCATAACACATCTCTTATCTTTATCTCATGAGAAATTCTTTATAATTGTAGACTTATAGTTTACGGAATATAAGAGAGTTAAGTTAAAATAAAGGAAGTCATATTATAAGGATCATGCCTTAGAAAAAGAAGGGAATTAGCCTTACATACCTTTATGTCGCTCTAGTTTTACTGACTAAATGCTTCCCTCCAATACACACAATTCTACATTCAAGAGAATTTGTACTGAGATTAGATAACGGGAAACATACTTGAAGCTAAACTAAGGCGACTAAGGGCTAACGAAAATTGTGCTGCACTTCCTTCATTTCTATAACTTTCTCCATCTACTAACCAACTTCAAAACATCAATAACAACACTACAATATCGTAATCAATGATCTTCACCGAGCTATACATCATTCGATTCTCACAATTGTATTTCAAAGTCATTTATAACCATAACTATTGTATAACACCATATTCATCCTCATATAATACTTCTTTAACATCATCTATATCATTTATAACAAGATTATACTCATAACATGTCAAGAACTATGATTCAAGTCAAGTTACTATTCAATAATACCATTATTCCCATATTTGAACTCCATATCCTACTTTCTTCCTCAATCCAAGTCTTTTAACCATTCAATATTCTTAACAACATGGAATGACCATAAAACTCAGCTTTGATTATGTAGGAATGGGCTTTTGATGAAAATACTTCATTTGGAGAAAACCCTAACTTCAATTCCAAGGAAATTTCTAGCTTCCATGAGCCATTGTTAGCCTCTTTGCACTTGATTCCACTTATTATTGGTGTTTGATCTTGAATTCACCTTGAGTTTATGTTAATGAAATTTATGGAACCTTCTAGGAGTCTTGATAGAAGATGTGAAATTAAAAAATTAGAAGTGGGAACTTATATTTATACTTGGAAAATAACTCAGCCCGATGGGATTATACGGACCCTTATACGGTCCGTATAGTATTATACGGTCCGTATAAGTGACCGTATTCCACCATCAGGCATTTTCCCTTTCGGTAAGGTTATACGAACCCTTATACGGACCGTATAAGGTTATACAGACCGTGGTCGTATAACTCCATTCTTCCGAAGTTAATCTCGTCATTTCGTTTGATCTCCAATCCCTATGGAACCTTCTTAACAGTTGTTTAAAACTTCATTGACAATCTAAATATTCTCATAACTCTTCTCCAATACATTATTAAATCAACATTAGTTTGGTACTTTGCAAAATCCTTCCAAAACACAACTTATACCTTGCCTTCCTCGGTGAACTTTCTTCTCTTACCTCAAATGTCTTTGGAATCTTAATTAGAATCTCCAAGTATCCTTTCGTAGTTGTGGGGACATCGTATACATCTCACCCTGCGTTATTCTACCTACTACATGATGACATGAAAGTTTTTCCGAGGTGTAACAGAAACTATCAAGCAATGGATCCTGAGCACCATCAGCTCGCGTTTGCTTATCATCGTCTTCAATCAGAATTACCCCGGGAAGAGCATCCTGTTGGGATTTTCTTCAAGCTTTCATGCGCAAGAGACGACCACGCACCCTGGAACTAATTCCCACCAGAGAAATAGAGGCGTCCTTTGGTTTATGCTTTCGACTGGAAGAAGCAGCATTGATAATATTTGACAAAGTGTCTTTTTGAGGTTGGACTCTCTGAGGGTTGGGCTTTCGTACCAGAAGGCCTGTGAAAGAGAACGTTTGCAAAGCTATAAAGAATGGACTGAGAATTCTTTAAGATATCATGAAAAGTAAATCTTACTATAGTTTTTTCCTCTCCACCAACTGGATGTCATACTTTTGCAAGATCAAGTCAAGTCGGGAGAAGCACTCAGTAATGCTACCACCTATTCAAAGATCCCGACCAAGAGTTCGGGTTTAACAGGAGCCGCTAAGGAAAAAGGGAAATATCAATAAAATATGTCCTACAGGAGGAACGCAAGAAAGAGAACATGGCTTATGGGAAAACTTACGGGTCAGATTCCAATCTTTCGAAAAGGGCTCAAGTTCGAATTGCTGGAGATGGTTGGTCCGGATCATGATGAATCGATGCATACAACCTCAATCAAAATCATCCTTTGGGTTAACGAGGCAATATTTTCCGTGCGGGTATAGATGAACCAACCCTCCTCGAAAAAGTCTAGGAGCATAGATATGCATTAAGTGATCGAGGGAGAACAGAACTCCAGCCTGATCAGCCAAAAATTGGATGCAGTAAACAAGGCGCTAGATTTGAGGAGCGACTTGGCCGATACACACCTAGTATCTGAAGTAAAAATCCTCGATTATTTGTGGAATAGGGAGATTGAATCCTATCGCGAAGGGATAGGTATAAGTCATGGAAAAACCCTGATATAGGTTGTACGTCCACCAAACAGTATATGAGGGACCTGGTTGTGTACCAATTCCCTTATGAAGTGCAGTATGTAAATGACACAGGATGTTACTATGGAAAACTTCTTGCTCAAGAGATTAAAAACCATGACCTACCCCAGTAGGATTTCAACTCCACTACACGAGCAACTTCAAGTTACAACCTATTGTAAGCTAAGAACTAACTCCCATAATCCCTCAACGCTTACAATAGTAGCAACCGAGGAACTAACTCCCGTAGTCCCTCAACCTTTACAATACACCGATTGCAAGCACCTTCACTTGACTAACTCTAGCCAAGGTGTTACACCTCGGAAAATCTTCCGTTGGTACGCAAGTGAATGAACTAGTGATGAGTATGAGTGTACGATGTTTCCGCGAGTAAGAAATAACATTTGACGACCCTAAGTGAGATTCCTAAGGCAATCGCAATAAGAGAGAGGTTATGCTCCATAATGAATAATTATAGGTTTTGGAAATGTGAAAAGTTGCAAGTTTGCATTCTGGCCAGTTGGTCGTAAAATGAAATACGGACCGTAAAGTGGTATACGGTCCGTAAACTGCCATGTTGTATTTTGGCTTCCAAAACTTCAACTTTCTGCCAAATGAGCAAATGGTTAAAAACGACCCAAAATACGGACCGTAAAGTGGTTTACGGCCCGTAAACTGCGTTCGTAAATCACCACATCTCAGTTTGAGTTTCTGGTTCTGATATGATTAAATACGACCACGAAGGACGGTCCGTAAACTGGAATACGGACCGTAAACCAAGTTTACGACCACTGTGCACTTCAAATCATATTTTTAAGTCATTAAATAACGGGACCAAGGATTATTTCATTTCACTTCTACATCACACCCCTTCTCTCTAGAACATATATTACATAAGTTTTCAAGGATTATTACGGATCAACAACACAAATCAAGTGAATCAAGTGTGAGCAAACCCATTAAGATCATTCAAAGTCAAGAGATCCAAATGGAGATAAACTAGGGTTTTGCTCAAAGTGGAGTATTATCAACTAAAGCTTGTTCCTACAATATTTAAGGTACGATTCATGATATTTATATGTTGTTTAAGGTAGTTAAGAGTTGAAATACTTGGATTGTAGAAGAGTATAGAAAAATGAGTCATGAATATGGAATAGTGTCATTTTGAGAAATAGTATGAATTGAGCTATGGGTCTTGATGTATTGTGAGGTAAATACGATATAAATGATGTTGAGAACATGAGATGAACAATGTATGTAAATGGACGTCGTGTGTGTTATGGCCATGGTTATGGATGAATTGAATGTAAGTCTAGAAATATGGATAATGTGAATGAGTAATGGCTATTGTTATGGCATCGTGAATTTATTATTGACGTTTAGGAGTTGAGATATGTTATGGAGAAGATGCTGTCCGATTTTCTCTAGCTTTAGTCATATATGCTAGATATCGATTCTAACGATAGTATGACCTTTAATGAAGGTATAAACGCAAGCGTTGAAAGAGAACGTGCAAGTGATATATATTCTAACGAAAAGGTATGTAAGGCTAACCCTTCTTTCATAAGGCATGGTTCTTTGGCCAAACATCTAAATCTCCTATAAGACTATGATTCCTTCAAATGATTTGATCTTCCGAGCTAGTAAGCTCACGATGCTTAATATGCTACGATTGTACTAAGTTCCTCATATGCCGAGTAGGCCTATAAGATAGATGTAATGATAACGACGATG
Organism: Lycium barbarum; assembly: GCF_019175385.1. Lineage (NCBI taxonomy): Eukaryota > Viridiplantae > Streptophyta > Magnoliopsida > Solanales > Solanaceae > Lycium > Lycium barbarum. The sequence continues at coordinate 17,828,280 of NC_083344.1, read as the reverse complement.
ATAGTGGTAATGATAGTAATGATGATGAGAATAATATGATGCTAAAGATGCCTATGAGCTATTATATGTATGTATGCCTATGAAGGGCTATAATAAGACCCCGAGCTTATGATGCCGGGTAGAATGTATGCATATAAATATGTATAGAGTATGTAAATGATTACGTAACGCGCGCGCACTTCTGCAGAAGGTACGGAAAACCCTGATGCCTTGGTAGGGCCAGGTAGGTATAACCTTGAGCCTTGGTTGGCCAAGTATGTATGAAACACCGATCCTTCATGGTCGGGTACGCTTTATAAAGGCTATATGTACATGTATATATATGACATCAAAATGAGTACGAATATGTTGAGTATATGTAAATGTTGCGCAAAGGCTATGTATATGCAATGTATATGAGATGTAGACGATATGAATATGAGTATGAATACGAATGAATAAGACTATGTATACGGATACGCGATAAGAAAGAAACGTCCCTATGGAAAGCAAGTAAGTGCCATGGCAACGATGCTATTGTCTTCCCTCCTATGCTTTTCATATGTTATCTATTACGCTTTTATATTGATGATGATCATGCTTTACATACTCAGTACATTCTTCGTACTGACGTCCATTTGTTTGTGGACGCTGCGTCATGCCTGCAGGTGGCCAGGGAGACAGAGTTGATTCGTAGCTACATTCTCAGTGATTACATAGCGGAGCTCCATTTGATTCGGAGCCATAGCTTTGGGTACTTATTCTTTTGTGTACATAGTATGGGCATAGCGGGGTCCTGTCCCGCTTATGTGTTATGTTATACTTTCCTTAGAGGCTCGTAGTCACGTGTATATGGGTAGATATGTCTGGCCTTGTCGGCCTATATTTTGTATATCATTTTGTTGGCCTCGTCGGCCCATGTACATTGATGTGGCATAAATGCCTATGATGATATAAAGAATCTTGTTGTCCAAGGGGACTAGTATGATGGATGAATAGAAATGTATGTTTTAAATATATGGCTCACCTAGATATTATGCAAAAGTCTGTCAAGGGGTGCCCGGGTGGGATAGCACCGGGTGCTCGTCGCAGCCCCTTAGTTGGGTCGTGACAAAAGTGGTATCAGAGCAGTTCTGTCCTAGGGTGTGTCTACGAGCCGTGTCTAGTAGAGTCTTGGTTATGGGTGTGTTGCGCGCCACACTTATAAACAAGAAGCTGCGGACATTTTAGGAATAAATGACCTTCTTTTCTTGATAAGAATCGTGTGATAGAGCTTTGATGTGAGAAATTCTTGTTCCTTAATCATGTGTTGTGTATTTCAGAAATGCCTAGAAAGAGAAAAGCTACAGCTGCCCAAAAGGGCAAGACGGTGGCAGAAAAGCGGGCTGAAAAGAACCACCACCGGTAGTAGAGGAAAGTGAGTCCCAAAGTGCGGCTCAATCCTAGTCCTCTCGTTCAGTGCCTATATTAGAGGAGCGTGAGGGAGTCTCAGACCCAGCTCCAGCACCTCCAGCTACTTCACCGGATGCTTCGTGCCAAGATGTGAAAGAGGCCATTAATTTGCTGAGTCAATTGGTTACGGCCCAGACTCAGAGGCAAAGTTCAGGGCATGGTGATAGGGCTGTTAGTGCAAGGGCCCGTGACTTCATTACTTTACACCCTCCAAAATTCTTTGGGTCAAAGCCGGAAGAGGACCCTCAGGATTTCATTGATGGTATGTTGAGGACGCTTCGATAGATACATGCTTCGGACACCGAATCGGTGGAGGTCGCGTCATATAGATTGAGAGATGTCTCGATCCAATGGTATACAGTCTGGATGGCTTCACGGGGAGCCGATGCACCTCCCCCGGTATGGCAAGAGTTTGTTGATGCTTTTCTCCGACATTACATGCCTCCAGAAGTTCGGCGAGCTAGAGCCGATAAGTTCTTAAATTTGAGGCAAGGTAGCATGAGTGCTCTAGAGTATAGTCTCCGCTTCAATTCCTTGGCTAGGTATGCTTCGGCCATGGTAGCGGATATGGGTGACCGGGTACACCGATTTGTGAAAGGCCTAGGGCCACATTTGATGGATAAATGCTTGACTGCGTACCTTCAGGACGGTATGGATATTGCACGCATTCAGGCCCATGCTCAAAACTTAGAAGAAAGCTTGCAACAGCAAAGAAGGGAATGTGAGCAAGATAGGGGCCATAGCAAGAGGGCCAGATCTTCGGGTCCGATGAGTGAGATTAGAGGTAGGCACAGGCAGCAGTTTCCCAGGCATTCAGGCTACTCTATGACCAGTGCACCTCTACGGTTTTCAGGCCAGAGATTTGATAGATCTGCTCGTGCAGGGCCGAGCCCGAGTTCTTCAGGGTCCCAGTTTAGAGGTGATTCGGGTCAGCCAAGGCCGCCCGTGCCATGATGTTCCCAGTTTGGGAAGTTGCATTGGGGTCAATTCCGATCGGGTTCAGATGGTTGCTATTCATATGGTCGGCCAGGCCATATCATGCGTGATTGCCCCTCAGTTCATGGTAGGGGTAGGACCCAGCCCTCAGGGTCAGTAGCCGGATCTTCATCTTCTATGCGCCCTATGGGGCCAGGTTCACATGCGCCAGTTGGCCATGGTAGAGGCAGAGGGAGAGCTTCCACTTCTAGCGGGCCTCAGCACCGTATTTATGCTTTGGCTGGACGCCAAGATCTTGAGTCTTCTCCTAACGTGGTCACAGGTATATTATCGGTATTCTCTCATGATGTATATGCTTTGATTGATCCGGGCTCCACATTGTCCTATGTTACTCCATATATTGCGGGTCGATTTAAAGTCGAGCCGGAGTCGATCAAACCTTTTGAGGTGTCTACACCAGTGGGTGAATTGGTAATAGCTAGCCGAGTATATAAAGATTGTGTAGTTGTGATATGTGACCGCCGTACTATAGTTGACTTGCATGAAGTAAAGATGGTAGATTTTGATGTCATTATGGGCATGGATTGGTTGGCTTCTTGTTATGCCAATGTTGATTGTAGAATGAAGATGGTTCGTTTCCAGTTACCGGGAGAACCAGTATTAGAATGGAAAGGGAATACGGCTTCACCAAAAGGTAGGTTTATTTCCTATCTAAAGGCAAAGAAGATGATCACAAGGGGATGTATTTATCACCTAGTGCGAGTTCAAGATATGGAAGCTGAATCGCCAACCCTTCAGTCAGTTCCCATAGTAAATGAATTTCCGGATGTGTTCCCGGGAGAGCTTCCAGGCCTTCCTCCCGAGCGGGAGATGGACTTTGCTATTGATGTGTTGCCAGACACTAAGCCTATATCTATTCCTCCTTATAGAATGGCACCTGCAGAATTGAAGGAGTTGAAGGAGCAATTGAAAGATTTGCGTGATAAAGGCTTTATTAGGCCTAGTTCATCCCCGTGGGGAGCGCCCGTATTGTTCATTCGAAAGAAAGACGGCTCCTTGAGAATGTGCATTGATTATCGGCAATTGAATAAGGTGACGATTAAGAATAAATATCCTCTTCCGAGGATTGATGATTTATTTGATCAATTGCAAGGCACCAAATGGTTTTCAAAGATTGATTTGAGGTCCAGGTATCATCAAGTGAGAGTTAGGGATAAAGATATCCCTAAGACGGCATTCAGAACAAGATATGGTCATTTCGAGTTCCGGGCGATGTCATTTGGGCTAACTAATGCACCGACAATATTTATAGATTTGATCAACAATGTGTTTAGGCCCTTCCTGGATTAATTTGTGATCGTATTTATTTATGATATCCTGGTGTATTCTAGATCCGAGGCAGAACATGCGGATCATTTCGCACTGTCCTTGGAGTTCTTCGAACTCGAGAGTTGTTTGCAAAGTTTTCCAAATGTGAGTTTTGGTTGAACTCGGTGACATTTCTGGGGTATATTGTTGCAGCCGATGGGATTCGAGTGGATAGTCAAAAGATTGAGGCCGTGAAAACTTGGCCAAGGCCCACAACTCCTACAGAGGTTCGTAGCTTTCTGGGCTTAGCAGGTTATTACAGGAGATTTGTTGAAGGTTTCTCTTCTATTTCTGCACCGCTCACAAAGTTGACCCAGAAATCAGCTAAGTTTCAATGGAGAGATGCTTGCGAACGTAGTTTCCAAGAGTTGAAGGATAGATTGACTTCTGCCCCAGTCTTGACACTCCCAGAGGGATTGGAAGGATATGTTGTTTATTGTGATGCTTCAGGTGTTGGGCTAGGCTGTGTATTGATGCAACATGGTGAAGTGGTTGCGTATGCTTCAAGGCAATTGCGGAAACATGAGAAGAGTTATCCGACCCATGATCTAGAATTGGCCGCAGTGGTTCATGCGGTAAAGATATGGAGACATTATTTATATGGTGTCCATGTGGATATCTACACAGATCATAAGAGTCTCCAGTACATCTTCAAGCAGAAAGAGTTGAATTTGCGGCAACGACGATGGTTGGAACTGCTAAAGGATTATGATGTCGATATTTTGTATCACCCTGGAAAGGCAAATGTTGTAGCTGATGCTCTTAGCCGCAGATCGATGGGAAGTTTATGTGATGTACGACCAGAGAGAGGGGAATGACCTGTGAGCTCCAGCAGTTAGCTAGCCTAGGAGTTCGAGTGGTGGACTTAGGTAGTAGGGGAGCTACTATTCAGAATTCAGCAGTCTCGTCGTTAGTAGCAGAAGTGAAAGAGCGACAATACGAAGATTCCATGCTAATGCAGTACAGAGATACACTCCTCCAGAAAGAGGAGTCATCATTTGATATTTTAGGAGTTGGAGTTCTCTGCTGTCGAGGCAGGTTATGTGTTCCCGATGTGGCAGACTTACGCCACCAAATAATGAGGGAAGCCCATTGTTCCCGCTACTCTATCCACCCCGGAGCGACGAAAATGTATCATGACCTTAAGTCTATATATTGGTGGAATGGAATGAAGAAAGATATAGCGGAATTCATAGCTCAATGTCCAAATTGTTAGCAAGTGAAAATCGAGCACAAAAAGCCGGGTGGATTGTTGCAAGCTATAGAAATCCCAACTTGGAAATGGGAAGTGATTAACATGGACTTCATTTCAGGCTTACCCCGTTCTCGACGTAAGTATGATTCCATATGGGTGATTGTGGATAGACTCACAAAGTCAGCTCATTTCTTACCCGTCAGAACGACGTATGTGGCAGAAGATTATGCAAAGCTATATGTTAAAGAGACAGTGAGACTCTGTGGTGTTCCAGTATCTATTATCTCCGATAGAGGGACTCAATTTACAGCTAATTTCCGGACGTCGTTGTTATACCCCATTTTAACCCGGTTAGAGCGGAGTACAACATATTGGTGATTCCTATATTGCTTTGTATTAAGGCGTCGCCACCTAATTGATTTAAGGTGAATTAGGGCACCTAATTATTAACTAAGGTAAAGCTGGCTAAACCTCCGTTAATAGTCTGCTTAATCAGTGTGATTCTAGGTAAGGGTTCTATATTATCCTAAAGGGAAGGGGTTAGGCGTCCTCTAGGATCCGTTAACTACGGTTGTCCGACCAAACTTAGGCTGAATAATCAATGCTAAATAAGGTGCTTAAATTTTAAGAAAAGGGTTTATAATGTCACTAAGGTTTTAAAGGGAAATATAACAACGCTGTTTAAAATAAGACTTATAAATATTGCTAAGGCTTGAAATAAAAAATGTTACTTAAGATAAGATTTGCAAAATATAATAATCACGGGTTTTTTTCTTAAATTAACTACCCATTACCCGAAACTAACTCTACTAGTTCTTCTATGGTTTCATCTAAGCTAAGTGACAAAATAAAGTGTTAGTCATATAGGTAAATCAAAATATACAATGAAAAATAAGATAGAGGGAAAAAAAGAGCGAACGGATCAGCCCATTCTTAGGACTACTGCGGTGATTTGTTTTTTTGCTATTGGGGCTTTGGCCCAGAATCTTTCTACACAGCTGAAGGGGCTGACTCGAGAAGAATGTTTCAGCCCAATGCCGAATGTGGAAGAAGACGAGTTCCTCGGACTCACAAGCGGTGGGCATGCACAAAAACGAGAGGAAAAAGATTAGTATGTGATAGATAAATATGGTCGAACATATAAGATACGGACTCAAACAGATCGGTAAGTTAAATATATATATTGTGTATATTTAAGTATATATGCCCGATTCGGCCAACACAAACATGACAGAGTCAACATAAGACAATATCAAATCAACATACGTCTCGATCCATGAAGCAGGGGCTAATAAGAGGAATTTTCTGGTCAAATTGGGTTCAATGCCTATCTATCAAGGCTGCCGGGTGCTCAAGTATGTTTCAAAAGACATCTTTAGATTGTTTAACTCTAAAACAACATCTAATCTCCTTAAGATAATATAAAACACCCCAAGAACTGAAACTGATGTATGTTAATAGCTCCAAATAGCATATCCATTTTTATCTAATGCTAATTTTAAACCAGATTTGTTTATCCTATCCACAAGCCATCATTCTTATCATAGTACAAACTGGATACGTTTTCTCTATGTTACAATTCTAGCCCTTCACATTACTATGTCATTACTAAATTGCATTAAACGATCTTGTGTTATAATCATGAGCAAACAGAAATCAATCACAGATTTAACTACTAATCATGCCTGACCTAACAACGAACACTTAAACAAGCTCAAACATCCTACTAACTAATTGTCCAGATTTATACGACGATGTGCAACTTAAACCAACTAGCATGATTAACTCATACATCTGAATCGACTGAAGTCAATCTATCACACATAATATAGGTAATTATGTAAGCAGAGCCCAATTCGATACTTAAATCATCACACAAGACTGATTAGGTCCGAATTAATATCAACACACAAACAGGCTTACCAAGCTAATCTAACTAATCAACATATTTTAAAACCTAACAACGATTAAGAAAGCATAGATTAGGCAGAAAATGAAAGGGAAAAGGGGAAATTACCTTCTTCGGGTGCAGCGAAGTGAGGCTTCGAGTCTCCGATCTACCTCGAAGCACCACGAAAATCGAACTTGCGTACGTTCGAATTCAGACCAATACCCGAAGCAAGAAAAGAACAGAGTGCGTATTTGTGACGATATCAATGAAATTAAAGAAAAACTAGTATTTTCCAAAGGAGGACTTGAGCGATTAAACACTCGTATCTGCGGGGTGTTCACAGTGCTCCAACTCTTTGCTTTTAGGGAATTTTCGTGACCAAGAAAAAATAGCCCTCCAAACGATTTAAACGCCCCTATTTATAGGGTTTTGCTTTGCATTGTGTTGAATAAAAAATGAAATACGCGTGGGGAACTTGGAAAAATGGGGATGGAAGTGAGCGTGGGGGGACAAAGGAAGTGGGGTGGCAGTGGCAACGTGGGGGGACAGGGCATGGTGGAGTGGAGGCGGCAGAGGAGAGTGGAGGTGTCAGAGGGGAGCGTGGGATAGAGAGAGAAAGGAGGAAGAAGCAGAAGCAGAAGACCGAGAAGGGAGCGGGGGAGGGGCGGCGATGAAGATGATAAAAGAACAAGGAACCCTAATGGTTCCTTGTTAAATGAAAAGGGCGGGTCGGGTATAATTTAGGATGGGCTGGATCAGTTTATTTTGGACTGGGTATTAAATGAATGGGCTAGTGCAATAAAACATGGACTGGTCTAAAAAATTGGGATCAAAATATGGGCTGGTCAAAAAATGTTTATGAGTTGATTGGGCTACTGCATTTAAATAAAAGACCAATTTGAATTACTTAATATAAAATGTGGAATTACTAATACTCGGATAATAAATTATATGCCGTCATAATAGCAGTGCAATAATATTTGAAATTCAACAGTAAGTAAATGTTGTTATCTAATTATGCGAAGATAAATGCGATGTGTGTGCGTAAGATGGTAAAAAATGCTGAAATGATAATTATGATAATACTAGTAATAATAATAATAGTAACAAAATAATAATAATAATAATAATAATAATGGTGGTAATGACGGTAGTAAAAAATAATGACAGGATAATGAAATACCGGTATTAATAAAAGCTAATTATAGTAAAAATGTAAATAATTATTTTTTAAAGTTGCCAAAATATTAAAAGCGAAAAATAGGTATTTTGGAGGAAAGGTGGGACAAAATTGGGTGTCAACTACTTGTCCCTCTTTGCCCGGTAATGATGAAAAGAGTTGTCGGGCAAAGACGTTGACTTAGTAGCCTATTTTGTCCCGGCAGAAGGATTATGGAGGACTAAGGGTAAAGAGAAATTACGGCCGAATTCTGGTCTCTGAATCGCCTACATATCTCGGGTTACACGAAAATCAGGCCGCGTGTAGTTCTGGGAAGGCTACGACACCTATGACTGGCAAACTCACGATTTGGCGCGAATCTTCGCAAAATATTGTCCCAGTGTCGAGTTATGATGACACTGGGTATTGTGATAGAACTCTGAAAATTGAGTGTGCTGGAATGCGGGCGGGATATTTGGAATTGGAACCGAGTGTTCGAGGTAGATCTTTGACCTTTGTCGGGAAGTCTGCTTATCCTTTCCGACGTATTGCCCCAGTTCGCTGCCGAAGAAATAGTTCCACGTTGCTCTAAAGCTCCTGCGAAACTTTAAACTAGACAAAAATAGTCAGTAAAAATAACTATTGAAGTAAAGCGATGCAAGTGCGGTGCAATACGGCTACGAGCATACGCAGAGGCATTTGAAAATAAATAAGCGAGGCAGGTGGGGTGCGATGCCTTATGCGGAAATTTTCAAAGGGCGGTGCGAATTACAAAAGGCGGTGCATAGCCCATGTAACATATGAAAGGCGGTGCTCAGCCTTATGCAGAAATTTAACTGGGCGTTGCATGGCCCAAGCAATATATGAAAGCGATGCAAAGGGCAGTGCGCAGCCCATGCATCATATGAAAGGTGGTGCGCAGCCTTATGCAAAAATTTAAAAGGGCGGTGCATGGCCCAGGCAGTATATGAGAGCGATGCAAAGGGCGGTGCGCAGCCCATGCATCATATGAAAGGCGGTGCACAGCCTTATGCAGAAATTTAAAAGGGCGGTGCATGGTCCAGGCAATATATGAAAGCGATGCAAAGGGCGGTGCGCAGCCCATGCAACATATGAAAGGCGGTGCACAACCTTATGCAGAAATTTTAAAAGGGCGGTGCATGGCCCAGGCAATATATGAAAGCGATGCAAAGGGCGGTGCGCAGCCCATGCATCATATTAAAGGCGGTGCACAACCTTATGCAGAAATTTAAAAGGGCGGTGCATGGCCCAGGCAATATATGAAAGCGATGCAAAGGGCGGTGCGCAGCACATGCATCATATGAAATGCGGTGCACAGCCTTATGCAGAAATTTAAAAGGGCGGTGCATGGCCCAGGCAATATATGAAAGGCGGTGCACAGCCTTATGCAGAAATTTCAAAGGGCGGTGCATGGCCCAGGCAATATATGAAAGTGATGCAAAGGGCGGTGCGCAGCCCATGCATCATATGAAAGGTGGTGCGCAGCCTTATGCAAAAATTTAAAAGGGCGGTGCATGGCCCAGGCAATATATGAAAGCGATGCAAAGGGCGGTGCGCAACCCATGCAACATATGAAAGGCGGTGCACAGCCTTATGCAGAAATTTTAAAAGGGCGGTGCATGGCCCAGGCAATATATGAAAGCGATGCAAAGGGCGGTGCGCAACCCATGCAACATATGAAAGGCGGTGCACAGCCTTATGCAGAAATTTTAAAAGGGCGGTGCATGGCCCAGGAAATATATGAAAGCGATGCAAAGGGCGGTGCGCAGCCCATGCATCATATGAAAGGCAGTGCACAGCCTTATGCAGAAATTTAAAAGGGCGGTGCATGGCCCAGGCAATATATGAAAGCGATGCAAAGGGCGGTGCGCAGCCCATGCATCATATGAAAGGCGGTGCACAGCCTTATGCAGAAATTTAAAAGGGCGGTGCATGGCCCAAGCAATATATGAAAGGCGGTGCACAACCTTATGCAGAAATTTAAAAGGGCGGTGCATGGCCCAGGCAATATATGAAAGCGATGCAAAGGGCGGTGCGCAACCCATGCAACATATGAAAGGCGGTGCACAGCCTTATGCAGAAATTTTAAATGGGCGGTGCATGGCCCAGGCAATATATGAAAGCGATGCAAAGGGCGGTGCGCAGCCCATGCATCATATGAAAGGCGGTGCACAGCCTTACGCAGAAATTTAAAAGGGCGGTGCATGGCCCAGGAAATATATGAAAGCGATGCAAAAGGGCGGTGCGCATCCCATGCATCATATGAAAGGCGGTGCACAGCCTTATGCAGAAATTTAAAAGGGCGGTGCATGGGCCAGACAATGTATGAAAGGCGGTGCACAGCCTTATGCAGAAATTTAAAAGGGCGGTGCATGGCCCAGGCAATATATGAAAGGCGGTGCTCAGCCTTAATGTCCAATTAAAGGCGGACTAGCCTAAAATGTCCAATTAAAGGCGGACGAGCCTATAATGTCCTGTTAAAGGCGGACTAGCCTAAAATGTCCAATTAATGGCGGACAAGTCCAAATGTCCAATTAAAGGCGGACAAGCCTAAATGTCCTATTAAAGGCGGACAAGCCTAAATGTCCAATTAAAGGCGGACGGGCCTAAATGTCCAATTAAAGGCGGACGGGCCTAAATGCGGTGCTTTTGCGAACAATGATGATGTGCCTTTGCAGGGCATTTGAAAGTAATAATGTAATGCAGGTGCGGTTGCTTTTGCAGTTCGGGGCATTTGAAAACAGTAGTGCAGTGCGGGGCATTTAAAGCGATAGTGCATGCGCATTGTATTTGAAAGCATTTATGCAAGGCTTTTGAAAGCAATAGGAAATGTTTATGCATCGACACGTTTGAAAAATCATTTGCGAGACTCAAGCATTAATTTGTTGCGAATCTCGCAAATTATTGATACTCGAGAGGCATAATTGTTATAAGAAAGATCAAACCGTTCGACGTGCAATCCTTGCAAGGCTGCGAACATTATATATTTTGGCTTCCGCAACTTGGGAACCGTGAAACAAAGCGAGCGTCCTTTCTCCCAAGTCTTCTTTTTTTTTGCCTGATGACTCTGTTGGCCATATTCTCTTTCATGTTTCTCGATGTCACTTGCGATGATGCCCTTAAAAATTGTCCCAGTTACTCGCATAAGAGGGTGTCATTTTGCGATGATGCCCCTTAAAACTGTCCCAGTTTCTGGTATAGGAGGATATTGAGCTTTTGCGGTGATGCCCTTAAAATTTGTCCCAATTTCTGGTATAGGAGGATGTTGCTTTTGCAAATGACGAGACCGAGCCTGACATAGGCTGTCTATGTATCCCACTAAGGGAATCAGGTCAAGCGTATTTCAAATTACAAAGCAGAATAAAATTGTGATAGAAGACGGTGCTCGGTCTTATGCTAAAATTTCAAAGGGGCGGTGCACAGCCCATGCAATATATAAAAGGCGGTCAAGCCCAAAATGTCCTATTAAAGGCGGACTAGCCTAAAATGTCCTATTAAAGGTGGACGAGCCTAAAACGTCCTATTAAAGGCGGACGAGCCTAAAATGCAGTGCTTGATTTATGATTACTAAAATTAGTGCGGAGCGAAGAGCTTCTGCGATGCTTGATTTATATGCGGTGAGACGAGTTTTGACGCAGTGCGTAATTTACAGCAACAAATATTCATGATGCAATGCTGAAGACTTGGGGACCTTCTACCCTGCCAAAAGTTCCTGCACTCAAAGAAATTTGTGAGTTTCAAATTTAATTAATATTAAGTTGGCTTTGCCCTTTGCTTTATCCGAATCTTGTAATGGCCGTCTTTATACTGTGCGATATCCTTCAAGAATAGCTAAAATATGCCCCTGCGTTACTCAAAGAAAATTTGTTAGTGTAAAATAACATGGTTGCCTTACATTGAACACCAAAGGTTTGGCATTGAATCTGCATTTCTCCTGGTGATGGCATTGCGACAATCTGGTGACGCTAATATATTGCTCGAGATTTCGATTCATGCTTTTGTCGAATAATGATAGTCCATTTGCAAAGCTGCCCCAGTGTTGCTTCATGGAAAAAATGGAATTTTCCACTATATTAAGACCGTGTCCAAGAATGGACTGCCTACTTATCCCGTAGGAATCAGGTCAAAAGTAGTTCATACTACAAAGTTTTAGCAAAATTACAAGAAGGAAAGTTGATCATGAGGCAACTGGATGGAGAATGCTAATGACAGTAGATCCTTTCAATTATCTTACTCAGTTCCGCGCTTCCTTTTCAAATGTCTCGGTGCCAATTTTGATGGATCACCGGTAACAATAATTGCATTTTCAACTGGAGGGCCATCATTGTCGCACAATTTATTTTGTTGCACGCTTATCTTATCCTTTTCGATCATGTTCTGGATCTTATGCCTAAGTGTCGGGCAATTTTCCGTGTCATGACCTGGAATATTAGAGTGGTAAGCACAACTCTTGGACCAATCAAAATCTGGCGGTAGGCTTTTAGGGATCCATTCTTTCTTTGGCTTCAGGAGTCCCTTGGCCTTCATTCTCTCAAATATGCTGGTTAATGACTCTTCAAGGGGAGTAAAAGTGCGGAATTTTACGTGCTCTCACTGTCGTAAGCTAGACTGTGCTTGATCGGGTTGATATTGGAAGCCTCGTTGGTGAAGAGATATATGATCACGCGAAACTTGATAGTTCTGTCGTGATTGCGGCTGATATGTAGACCTGGCAGCTGAGTCGGTTTCTCTCTTTTTGCCTTGCAAGTTGTTGAATGTCTCAGCTTGTACTGATGAAGTGTCAACAATTCTTCCTGCTTGAATGCCCGCTTCTACTTGCTTTCCAATTTGAATTAGATCAGAGAAGTCATGTAACCGCGCACATAACAACTTTTCATAATATATGCCCTTTTGCATGTGGATGAAAGTTGAAATCAACTCATTCTCAGGTAATGGAGGGCGTATCATTGAATCTTCCAATCTCCATCGGATGGCATATTCCTGAAAAGACTCATGTGGCATTCTTTCTATCTCAAGCATATCATAAAGGTTCAGACTAACCCCGATGTTAAATTTGAAATGTTCTACAAAGTCGCGGGCCATGTCCTCCCATGTGTACCATTTGCGAAAGTCTTATTCTGTGTACCAATCTAATGCTAACCCTGATAGGCTCTGAATGAACAATTTCATTCGTATGGCTTCATCGTGTCCAATTCCCATTAATCTGCTACAATAGTCCTTCAAGTGCGTAATAGGATATCCTCTGCCATTGAAGTTGTTGAATTTTGGCACTTTGAATCCTGGCGGCAACTCAACATTTGGAAGCATGCACAAGTTTTCATATCTTAAACTTTGGACATTTCTTGCCCGCGTCTTTTTTTCGACAATCCTCCTTAAATTGTGAAGCTCTCTATCCGAGTCATCCTAATTAATTGCATTCGTTTCATTTCTCAATCTTTTGTATGGGCATGCCGCTAGCTGATTCTGTTGGTTTTCTGTGGAGGGTGCTGCAAGTGCAGGCTTTTGGACATTAGGTATCAACGTGACTTGCAAAGCTTCTGGTTTAATAGAGTATCTTGGCGGTATATATGTAGGAGTTGTGTGAGGAGAAATAGTGAAGGAAATGTTTTGGGTTGAGCTGGAAGTTGAACTTGTGTTAGGAAGAAGGCTGAAGGTATTTCCTAAATTGACCAACACGCTTCTTTGTACCACATTCTTCTCGCTATCCTCATTTTGCGCTTGCACCAATCCCAGACCGATGTGGAATGATTCAAATCTTTTTGCCATTGTATTTTGTCCTTAACGCAGATTCGCAGCCAACCCAATGTTCAATGCTAGGCAACCTCTAAAGAATTAAAACTAAACAAGTAGAAAATAAGTTCAAATAATTCTCTTAGCATCCAGTAATCGCAAGTAAATTCAAGAGCGAGCATATTACAAATAAATTTCAGTAAATCACTTAGCAAGTAAGCAAACAAATGACTGGCAAAGTTTATAACACAAACATTAATAACACGTCTTAATATGCAGGGACCTCTTTATGCCAGAGGTAAGCCTAACGCCAAATATTCGAGATTATGGTAGAGTGATCCAAGCCATTTAATTGAGACCCTTGAGTTTGGAAATAATAAAAAATACAAAATTCATTGAAATAAATAAAGGTGAGTACATTAATGAGACAATAAACCCAAAATACATAAGGGTAACACGATGTAAAGACAAATCCTTAAGACTTGGCCTTGTTGTGACGTGAAACAATATGATTCTTCATATTTTCTTTCGGGCAGGAGATGTTATTGCTATACCGCCATGGGAAGATTGGTGGGAGTTTGAGCTGACAAAAGATGATTCCAATTCACATATTGCGTTGCTCCCTTTGCACAGTGACTTTCGTGCCAAGTTTGATGAAACTGCATTGGATGCTTATTTGGTAATACAGTCTTGCCATTTTTGTGTTTACGATATTGTTTTAAAGCTGCTTTCTTTTCATACAGTCCTTTATTTCCTGATTCCTATGGTTTGCGACAGTAGTCAGCCGTTCGCTGTTAGAATTATCTCCTCAGAAATAAAAGAGCGCGTGACATAGAGCTTAACGTATTTAGTTGCTCAGCTAGTGAAATAACATTGTTGGCACATGAAGTAAATGTATGCATTTAACACACAGACCATTCAGCTGCAGGTTTCATGTATTAAAACTTTCTAGATCCCCATAAGGGTGTATCCATTTGAATTAATAAACAATCCAGGTACAGCTGGGTACAATCAAGCAGTAGCAATAAATAATCAAGATACAGCTGCTAGATAGGAGCAAGAAATGAAATAACAAAAAACAACTATAGTTAGCCATAAGAAGCAGTTGTCGCAACAAAAAGCTGGCAACTCAAGAGTCCGGTAGTAATTTCATTCGAAACTAAAACAGCCCTAGTATCCATTCTCAAAGCCAAACGTAGCGTGGGAGGATGCAGTAGCAAATTCACTCAAAATGGTGGCATTTTCAGGCTCAAATATGCAGGAACCAATCAGACAAAATGCATCAATTACAAACCAAATGGAAGCAGCAAATTGACTCAAAATATGGCACCTTTTAGCCCCGAAGTACAACAAATATTCATCCCCAACGCAGCAAAAGAAAACTCAGCTCAAATGCAGAAATAACGAACCAAACATAGTGACATTCACCCAAAAGTTGCAGCAACAAAATGATTTAAAAGCCTTCGCCTGTTAGCTTCATCAAGTGTAGCGTTAAGGTATAGCATTTGTCAACTGGACACCAAAATGTTGTATCTAACTTCCTCAAGTGAATCATTAGGGTGCGATGACAAAATACTCCCGGGGCAGCTATCAGCAATAAATGCACCTCAAGACCGTTTGAGATTTGAAACTCCCCCAAGTCATGCACAGTAAGAGAGGTGTAGGATGAGTATCCCGAGATGATCAGTTTGAATAAAAGTATCCACAGAAATGTATGTCATTTGTTGGATGACTTTCATAACTTAAACAAATCTAGATTCTCAGAGTAGATGAGCACACCCAAACAGTGCAGATAGGCTTTACACACTTTTAAAAATCATAGCAACAAACACCACAAAAGAGCCTCTGGATGATCCAATCATTCGAACATACAATTCTGCTAATCCTTCTTCAGAAGTAGAAATGAGAGAAACAATTGAAAGAAAAAACATAATATTTTGAACTCATTCCCAAGCTGTGTGAGCATGGTTCTATTCTCAAAGATATCATTCCAGGTCTAATGGCAACAGATTAATCCCTTAAATATCTTTCGAACTATCAGCGATCCATTCAGCAAGACTATAAACTTTTTAAGTTAGTCTACACTTCCTCTTGGCATTTTTCATTACTGCTGAATACACACCACTCCAAAAGACATAGACACTAAAGCACAGGATTGTTCGATGTTAATCGATACAATCATACTCATGCAACTTAAACAGAAAAGGGCAGAACAAAAAAAAAATAAAAAAAAATTGAGTATCGATTCATGTTTCACACACGCAAGGCTAACAGAAAGCTAAACATTTACTCAAAGACTGAACTAAACTAACTAGACAGAACTGGAAAGTGAAAATGCCAAAATGAAGAAGGAGAATTGTTTCTCTTAATCCTATAACTTCTAAGTGAATGAGAGAACTAAAGGCAGAAGCAAAATATCACAGTCGACTAACATTAAGCAAACGATATTCATCACAAAGAACTGAAGAAAAAAGCATTTGATAAACTCGGACCGAATTCTCAAAGTTAACAAATTCAACTATGTATCATTATCTCTCAATTAAAGATATTGCAAATAAGAGGTTACAGAGCTAACACTTGCAGGTTGAATGAACACATAGAGCAAATAGAGAGCGAATAGAGGAAAACTTAAACAACTAATTCACATACTAAGTTTTCGCATCTACATCAACCAATGCTTATCAAAACTTGAGCTAAGCTATACCAAAGCAGTATACAACCTTAAGCACATACCTTAATCCTTATCCTTAAGCTAAAACGTTGCTAACGTTACACAAATTTAAACTAATCTATTTCAAATAGAAGCGAATAAACAGCAAGCATACTTAACACATACTAATACATGATTAAGGCGGAAATTAAAAGAAAGGGACTTAAAAATTACCTTTTTGTCGAGCAGCGACAGGAGCGACGAGAGTTGACGAGGAACACTCTTTCACACAAAATCGACTATTCCGACGAATCGGAAGACTTTAAAAAATTTAACTACGAGTAAGAAACTTCCTCAAAACTCAAGGCTTAGACGAGTTTAAGTGTTTCTACTCTTTCGGGTGTAAAACCTATTCTGGTGGTGTCCACCTTAAACATTTAAAGATTCATTACACATTTCACAAAGTGTTCATCGGACAGATACCAAATAGATGCCCAACTATTTGATTTTATGCTTTTAAGAGGTCTCTAAAAAAAGGGTAGGAACTAAATGTAACCATTTAAACTTACTGCTACCGTAGAAGGTTACTGAGCTAAAGTTAAACATTCTCCAAAGGTTCAGAGACAGGGACTTTATCACACGACAACATTCTACTCTTAAGCAAGAAGCCTTTAGGGTTCAAACAAATCACATATGCTTTGTTGATAACTAACAGAAACAAAACAACCTTTGAATCCATGCCAAAATTGAAATACTGGTTGAAAACTAAAGAGGGAATAAGAGCAGCCTTAAGTTATTGTACAGAGCACCAAAACTAGTTCCCAGAAAAAGCATACGAGCAAAAGTCAAGTAAACACCCACAACTAAGGCATATCTGCTCCATAGTTTGAAACCAAATTCTTCCAAGGTCTTATCCAAACTGGAATTAATTAAGCTAATTAAAAGGGATATCCTACCGATTTTTGTTATTATTAAGCATACATAGGCAATCAAGCAAGTTTAAGATCAACAATTGAGCATAAGCTCAAATCGCTTGAAAGGGACAGCAATTACATTTTTTTTTTTGAAATCATTTAACCGGGATGAAAGAAAACACCCGAAAAATAGCACGAGGTTATAAAACACTCAACCAAACAGAGAGGAAAACTGAGAATCTAAGCCAATTCCTACTCAGATTAACAAAATTTGATTCTTTAGTGATGCTTTAGACATGAAGAACACAAACAAGGATTGGATTTGAAGGCATAGCTGGCCATTTGAGAAGATATTCCATTTTTAAACTTTCAAATATGACAGAAGGCTGGGTTTTGAAAGTAAGGAGGCAAAGCATGCTATTAGTATTCAGTGTTTAACAAAAAATAGAGTCAATAAAGTGTTGTACCTCGACAGGAACCCACACAAGAGAAGAACTTCATTAGCTTGAAGGAGACAATACCTAGCTAAATACTTCTCCTGTTTACTTCTTATATTAATTCCAAATAAGGCGGATTAGAAAAAGGAGGGAAAATAGACTTGCTTCTACATAAAACATGCTAACTGGTTTAAAGGCTAACAACTAAGGTAAACAGTCAAAAAAATTCAGGCCCAACTCTTTTAGAGAAAACATGAAACTAATATGTTAATAGAGATGCTGAAGAAACATTCATGTGTTTCTGGCCTAGTTAAAGCAGCCAGACCATAACTTACATTCATTATACAATTGGCAAAACCTTCACATTAAGCAAGCCTTTTTTCTGAAAAAATAAATAAATATATAGATCTTCCCCCCTTTATCCAATATCCATTTAAGCGCTTCTGATCTTTGCCTTGTATAAGATTCTAAATAAAGTAGTTGGTTGATCTTTTTAAAGGGTAAATGAATACCACGTAAAGGGACAGAAACCAATAACTAAACATATTGACATCTTATACAAATGCATACTCTTGAGGTGGTCTCCCAATATGATAGTAAAGAGAAACATTTAGTTCAAACACTCTCATTCTAACATAAGACAGTGGCATTCCGCAAAGCCATACTAAAACACTCAAACAATATTGCAATTAACACTGCATCATAACCACTAGATACAATTTGCAGAACAGAAAATGAACCCAACAACACTCGAACTAAATCAAGATAAAGATGGGCATTTGCAAAACCATGTTTAGGTAGTGAATGCTTTGGAACTTTATGCATTTAGTTTATAACCATGTTTATATTAACCAAACTGATTAGAGCTAAGTCATGTTAACAGCTAAAAGAGGAAATGATTTTCAGACTCAACGTGTCATGGTCAGGCTTGGATCCTTCTATCATTATCACGTTACACATAATATGCTTGTTGGTCATTGGGTTATGAAACCCGTCGACAATTTGGTAGGTTTCTTAATTGTGGAACCGATACCTAGGATCGACCCACCTAAGGCTTATGCATGCATGACTTAAATAAAATTGGTGGCAAAGCTCTATCTTAAGGTTTTCTAAGATTTGGCTTACTAGACACAAGGTTCCCGAGCGGACTACTCGAGTGAGAAGGCTACGCGGTCCCCGTTACTCGGGCACCCCGCGCATACGCCAACTCTCCTAAAATTTGGATTCTACGAAGAAAATTTGCGGGTGAGCAAAACACACCTCGCGTGTACGTGTGATAGTGTGAGTTTTCCAGAAGTGGAGGAAATATGAACGGAATGCCAATTTAAGGAAAGCAGGAACATATTATTACATAGGAAATTTCACATAATAAAACAATTACTTAAAACATAAGAGAAACAAATAAGGCAACAATAAAGGCAAAAAATAAAATAAAAAACCAAACATCCAACAAATCAATTATTAACCTAAGTTGTTATGGTCAAGAACCTAATTAGTCCCCAGTGGAGTCGCCAAGCTGTTATACCCCATATTAACCCGGTTAGAGCGGAGTACAACATATTGGTGATTCCTATATTGCTTTGTTTTAAGGAGTCGCCACCTAATTGATTTAAGGTGAATTAGGGCACCTAATTATTAACTAAGGTAAAGCTGGCTAAACCTCCGTTAATAGTCTGCTTAATCAGTGTGATTCTAGGTAAGGGTTCTATATTATCCTAAAGGGAAGGGGTTAGGCATCCTCTAGGATCCGTTAACTACGGTTGTCCGACCAAACTTAGGCTGAATAATCAATGCTAAATAAGGTGCTTAAATTTTAAGAAAAGGGTTTATAATGTCACTAAGGTTTTAAAGGGAAATATAACAACGCTGTTTAAAATAAGACTTATAAATATTGCTAAGGCTTGAAATAAAAAATGTTACTTAAGATAAGATTTGCCAAATATAATAATCACGGGTTTTTTTCTTAAATTAACTACCCATTACCCGAAACTAACTCTACTAGTTCTTCTATGGTTTCATCTAAGCTAAGTGACAAAATAAAGTGTTAGTCATATAGGTAAATCAAAATATACAATGAAAAATAAGATAGAGGGGAAAAAAGAGCGAACGGATCAGCCCATTCTTAGGACTACTGCGGTGATTTGTTTTTTTGCTATTGGGGCTTTGGCCCAGAATCTTTCTACACAGCTGAAGGGGCTGACTCGAGAAGAATGTTTCAGCCCAACGCCGAATGCGGAAGAAGACGAGTTCCTCGGACTCACAAGCGGTGGTCATGCACAAAAACGAGAGGAAAAAGATTAGTATGTGATAGATAAATATGGTCGAACATATAAGATACGGACTCAAACAGATCGGTAAGTTAAATATATATATTGTGTATATTTAAGTATATATGCCCGATTCGGCCAACACAAACATGACAGAGTCAACATAAGACAATATCAAATCAACATACGTCTCGATCCATGAAGCAGGGGCTAATAAGAGGAATTTTCTGGTCAAATTGGGTTCAATGCCTATGTATCAAGGCTGTCGGGTGCTCAAGTATGTTTCAAAAGACATCTTTAGATTGTTTAACTCTAAAACAACATCTAATCTCCTTAAGATAATATAAAACACCCCAAGAACTGAAACTGATGTATGTTAATAGCTCCAAATAGCATATCCATTTTTATCTAATGCTAATTTTAAACCAGATTTGTTTATCCTATCCACAAGCCATCATTCTTATCATAGTACAAACTGGATACGTTTTCTCTATGTTACAATTCTAGCCCTTCACATTACTATGTCATTACTAAATTGCATTAAACGATCTTGTGTTATAATCATGAGCAAACAGAAATCAATCACAGATTTAACTACTAATCATGCCTGACCTAACAACGAACACTTAAACAAGTTCAAACATCCTACTAACTAATTGTCCAGATTTATATGACGATGTGCAACTTAAACCAACTAGCATGATTAACTCATACATCTGAATCGACTGAAGTCAATCTATCACACATAATATAGGTAATTATGTAAGCAGAGCCCAATTCGATACTTAAATCATCACACAAGACTGATTAGGTCCGAATTAATATCAACACACAAACAGGCTTACCAAGCTAATCTAACTAATCAACATATTTTAAAACCTAACAACGATTAAGAAAGCATAGATTAGGCAGAAAATGAAAGGGAAAAGGGGAAATTACCTTCTTCGGGTGCAGCGAAGTGAGGCTTCGAGTCTCCGATCTACCTCGAAGCACCACGAAAATCGAACTTGCGTACGTTCGAATTCAGACCAATACCCGAAGCAAGAAAAGAACAGAGTGCGTATTTGTGACGATATCAATGAAATTAAAGAAAAACTAGTATTTTCCAAAGGAGGACTTGAGCGATTAAACACTCGTATCTGCGGGGTGTTCACAGTGCTCCAACTCTTTGCTTTTAGGGAATTTTCGTGACCAAGAAAAAATAGCCCTCCAAACGATTTAAACGCCCCTATTTATAGGGTTTTGCTTTGCATTGTGTTGAATAAAAAACGAAATACGCGTGGGGAACTTGGAGAAATGGGGATGGCAGTGAGCGTGGGGGGACAAAGGAAGTGGGGTGGCAGTGGCAACGTGGGGGGACAAGGCATGGTGGAGTGGAGGCGGCAGAGGAGAGTGGAGGTGTCAGAGGGGAGCGTGGGATAGAGAGAGAAAGGAGGAAGAAGCAGAAGCAGAAGAGAGAGAAGGGAGCGGGGGAGGGGCGGCGATGAAGATGATAAAAGAACAAGGAACCCTAATGGTTCCTTGTTAAATGAAAAGGGCGGGTCGGGTATAATTTAGGATGGGCTGGATCAGTTTATTTTGGACTGGGTATTAAATGAATGGGCTAGTGCAATAAAACATGGACTGGTCTAAAAAATTGGGATCAAAATATGGGCTGGTCAAAAAATGTTTATGAGTTGATTGGGCTACTGCATTTAAATAAAAGACCAATTTGAATTACTTAATATAAAATGTGGAATTACTAATACTCGGATAATAAATTATATGCCGTCATAATAGCAGTGCAATAATATTTGAAATTCAACAGTAAGTAAATGTTGTTATCTAATTATGCGATGTGTGTGCGTAAGATGGTAAAAAATGCTGAAATGATAATTATGATAATACTAGTAATAATAATAATAGTAACAAAATAATAATAATAATAATAATAATAATAATAATAATAATAATAATAATAATAATGGTGGTAATGACGGTAGTAAAAAATAATGACAGGATAATGAAATACTGGTATTAATAAAAGCTAATTATAGTAAAAATGTAAATAATTATTTTTTAAAGTTGCCAAAATATTAAAAGCGAAAAATAGGTATTTTGGAGGAAAGGTGGGACAAAATTGGGTGTCAACAGTCGTTCCAAGAGAGTTTAAGGACCCAAGTGAGCCTTGGCACGGCATTTCATCCACAGACCGATGGACAAGCTGAACGTACTATTCAGAATCTTGAAGATATGTTACAAGCATGTATGATAGATTTTGGAGGAAATTGGGATGATCATTTGCCACTCATTGAATTTGCTTACAATAACAGTTATCATTCTAGCATTCAAATGGTACCGTATGAAGCTTTATATGGGCGAAAGTGTATATCCCCAATCGGATTGTTTGAAACAGGAGAGGCTAAATTGATAGGGCCAGATTTGGTCTAGCAAGTTGTAGAGAAAGTTAAGCTCATACAAGATCGGTTGTTAGCAGCCCAAAGTCGCCAAAAGTCCTATGCGGATAATCGTCGAAGAGACTTGGAGTTCGAAGTGAAAGACTGGGTATTCTTGAAAGTGTCGCCTATGAAGGGTGTAATGAGGTTTGGCAAAAAGGGGAAGCTTAGTCCCCGATACATTGGGCCTTATGAGATTGTACGAAAAGTGGGCAAGGTAGCCTATGAATTAGATCTACCTCCGGATTTGGAGTCGGTCCATCCGGTTTTCCATGTCTCGATGCTTCGGAAGTGTGTAGGAGATCCTACTAAGATCGCGCCAATAAGTGATGTACATGTGACAGAAAAGTTATCTTATGAAGAGATACCCATTGCCATAATAGATAGGCAAGTACGGAGGCTTAGAAACAAAGAAGTGGCCTCAGTTAAGGTTTTATGGAGAAGCAGTAAACGAGAAGAAATGACATGGGAAGCGGAAGAAAGTATGCGATCCAGATACCCTCATTTATTTCAGCCCTTGGAAGAAGTCCAAGATGAGACGTCAAGATTTTAAGGTATGTATGTTTTCTTTTTATGCTTTTTGGGTCGTGCGTGGCCAAATTTGTATGCTATTGTGTTGTGGCCCTGTGAGGCATCGATATTATGGGTTGTTGTGACAGGATGATAGTGCCATATTATAGGGGAAACTCTGGCGAAATTTTTATAGAATCCCCGAAGACTTTAACATTCGAGGGCGAATGTTCTTAAGGGGGGAAGAATGTTACACCTCGAAAAATCCTCCGTTGGTACACAAGTGAATGAACTAGTGATGAGTACGAGTGTACGATGTTTCCGCGAGTAAGAAATAACATTTGACGACCCTAAGTGAGATTCCGAAGGCAATCACAATAACAGAGAGGTTATGCTCCATAATGAATAATTATAGGTTTTGGAAATGTGAAAAGTTGCAAGTTTGCATTCTGGCCAGTTGGTCATAAAATTAAATACGGACCGTAAACTGGTATACGGTCCATAAACTGCCATGTCGTATTTTGGCTTCCAAAACTTCAACTTTCTGCCAAATGAGCAAATGGTTAAAAACGACCCAAAATACGGACCGTAAAGTGGTTTACGGCCCGTAAACTCCGTCCATAAATCACCACATCTCAGTTTGAGTTTCTGATTCTGATATGATTAAATACGACCACGAAGGACGGTCCGTAAACTGGAATACGGACCGTAAACCAAGTTTACGACCACTGTGCACTTCAAATCATATTTTTAAGTCATTAAATAAGGGGACCAAGGCTTATTTCATTTCACTTATACATCACACCCCTTCTCTCTAGAATATCTCTCTATATATATTCCACAAGTTTTCAAGGATTATTAAGGATCAACAACACAAATCAAGTGAATCAAGTGTGAGCAAACCCATTAAGATCATTCAAAGTCAAGAGATCCAAATGGAGATAAACTAGGGTTTTGCTTAAAGTGGAGTATTATCAACTAAAGCTTGTTCCTACAACATTTAAGGTAAGATTCATGATATTTCTATGTTGTTTAAGGTAGTTAAGAGTTGAAATACTTGGATTGTAGAAGAGTATAGAAAAATGAGTCATGAATATATGGAATAGTGTCATTTTGAGAAATAGTATGAATTGAGCTATGTGTCTTGATGTATTGTGAGGTAAATACGATATAAATGATGTTGAGAACATGAGATGAACAATGTATGTAAATGGATGTCGTGTGTGTTATGGCCATGGTTATGGATGAATTGAATGTAAGTCTAGAAATATGGATAATGTGAATGAGTAACGGCTATTGTTATGGCATCGTGAATTTATTATTGACGTTTGGGAGTTGAGATACGTTACGGAGGAGATGCTGTCCCATTTTCTCTAGCTTTAGTCATATATGCTAGATATCGATTCTAACGATAGTATGACCTTTAATGAAGGTATAAACGCAAGCGTTGAAAGAGAACGTGCAAGTGATATATATTCTAACGAAATGGTATGTAAGGCTAACCCTTCTTTCATAAGGCATGGTTATTTGGCCAAACATCTAAATCTCCTATAAGACTATGATTCCTTCAAATGATTTGATCTTCCGAGCTAGTAAGCTCACGATGCTTAATATGCTACGATTTTACTAAGTTCCTCATATGTCGAGTAGGCCTATAAGATAGATGTAATGATAACGACGATGATAGTGTTAATGATAGTAATGATGATGAGAATAATATGATGCTAAAGATGCCTATGAGCTATTATATGTATGTATGCCTATGAAGGGCTATAATAAGACCCCGAGCTTATGATGCCGGGTAGAATGTATGCATATGAATATGTATAGAGTATGTAAATGATTACGTAACGCCCGCGCACTTCTGCAGAAGGTACGGATAACCTTGATGCCTTGGTAGGGCCAGGTAGGTATAACCTTGAGCCTTGGTTGGCCAAGTATGTATGAAACACCGATCCTTCATGGTCGGGTACGCTTTATAAAGGCTATATGTACATGTATATATATGACATCAAAATGAGTACCAATATGTTGAGTATATGTAAATGTTGCGCAAAGGCTATGTATATGCAATGTATATGAGATGTAGACGATATGAATATGAGTATGAATACGATTGAATAAGACTATGTATACGGATACGCGATAAGAAAGAAACGTCCCAATGGAAAGCAAGTAAGTGTCATGGCGACGATACTATTGTCTTTCCTCCGATGCTGTTTCATATGTTATCTATTACGCTTTTATATTGATGATGATCATGCTTTACATATTCAATACATTCTTCGTACTGACGTCTTTTTGTTTGTGGAGGCTGCGTCATGCCCGCAGGTGGCCAGGGAGACAGAGTTGATTCGGAGCTACATTCTCAGTGATTACATAGCGGAGCTCCATTTCATTCGGAGCCATAACTTTGGGTACTTATTCTTTTGTGTACATAGTATGGGCATAGCGGGGTCCTGTCCCACTTATGTGTTATGTTATACTTTCCTTAGAGGCTCGTAGTCACGTGTATATGGGTAGATAGGTCTGGCCTTGTCGGCCCATATTTTGTATATCATTTTGTTGGCCTCGTCGGCCCATGTACATTGATGTGGCATAAATGCCTATGATGATATAAAGAATCTTGTTGTCCAAGGGGACTAGTATGATGGATGAATAGAAATGTATGTTTTAAATATATGGCTGACCTAGATATTATGTAAAAGTCTGTCAAGGGGTGCCCGGGTGGGATAGCACCGGGTGCTCGTCGCGGCCCCTTAGTTGGGTCGTGACATAAGGACCACTAAAGTTGACTACTTCTAGCCAAACCAAACTAATAGACCTTAGACTACACACTAGCCAAGGGTAACACTTAATAGATTGAAAGGTAAATTGCCTAACAACTACTAAGAGTTTGAAATACTTACAACAACTTCTTATAAGAGACGAGTATGTTTACAAGTTAAAGCACAAACGAACCAAGACATACAAAAACCTAAAGAACATAGACAATATCTTGTGTCTGGATCAGGTTCTTCAGCCTGTAGATGGCTTTGTTCTTGAGAGATCTTGAGAAACTTGCATCAGCAGATTTTGCACAATTTGGATTAGGTTTTTCAAGTCTACCAAATATGTTGCCATCATGGTGTATATATAGTGGGAGCATATGGGATGAAAAGAGACCACTCCTAAATTTTAACCTAAAGCATGGGCCAACTCATAGTTGTACTTGTGTGCAACAAGTGGCTCGACTTTACAGCTATCTCTGCCAACAGCGCAAGGTGCACAGAGAGCAGATTACAGACCAGGTCTCTTATCTGGTTCTAAAACAGTTTGACAATCATCAAAACTTGAATGCACTTGGAACTTATCAATTTTCCCTTTTTTAAAGGTGACAAGCTCATAGACTCTGTTCTTCCTGAGAACCAGCTTCCCACTTGTTCCCCCTACGAAGTAGACCATTATTATCAAGGCACCTGCAACATTTTAGCAACATAATATCAATTTCTGTGAACTAGAGGAACAACATCTGTAACAGTTTGACAATCATCAAAACACGAATGCACTTGGAACTATCAATTTCCCCTTTTTTGATGATGATAAACTCTTAGACTGATGTTCTCCTGAGTTCAATATACAATGGTCCCCCTAAGTTCACTGTCTTTCCCTGACATGTCTTCCCTTTACAGTCCTCTGCCTCACAATATCTTCCCCCTTTTGGCATTATCAAAAAGATGTAAGCACAACTAGCAAGAAGTTTAGATATATTAACTCATAGCCGCAGGGGCAACATAAGCATGAGTAAGATAGAAGAAAGCAAGCTAGCAATAATGCACATGAACACAACAATATGCCAATAAAAAGGCCAGCACAAGTGCAGATAGTAATCAATTCAGTATACACAAATGATAGATAAACTGCAAATCTACCTAAATTCAAGAAAAGGTGACATCAATTTTATGCAAAAGGGATGGAGGCTTGGAAGGATTTTTTAGACAGTGTAGAGACTTGAAGGATTTTCTGAGCAAGTATATGTCGATTTATGTGGGCTTGACGATCCTTTATCATCTCATCTTTGAGTGCATTCACTTGAGTTCTCAACTAATCTCTCTCTGCCCATAGCTTCTCAATTTCTTCTTCTTCTTCTTCTTCTTCTAGCCTGGAACCTGATTCGTTCGGTCGTTTAGCCAGTTGGGCTTTTTGAAGGGCATTTTCCTCCTTGAGCTGTTTGATCTCTCCATTTACCGCTTTTTGAGCTTCAATTAGAATTGAGAGAGAGAATGGACTTCCAGTACTTGGTCCTTAGTTCCCAATGAGGCTCTACCAGTTCTTACATTAAAGTGCACAAGTATTTTCGTTAAGAAAAGTCCATATGGGAGACCAGGTCTGGTACCGTGATGGTAGATCGTCCCTCTATCCTTGGAAAAAGGCCCTTGCTAAAAAAGTCGAACGCTCGTTGATGCTCAGTCTTAAGCTAACTCTTTTAGAAACCAGTTTTTGAAAACCTCGTATCATGAAAAATGACTTTCTAGGATTCTGGAGATATCTTATCTGATACAGCTCTCAGTCTCGCTGTCTTTAATCCCAAGATTTTCCCAAGTGTCAACTTAGTGAGCACACACTCTGTCAGATTTACTGTTAAGGCCAGAGCATTATTGGAGCAGAGCATATTCTTATAGAATTCAACCACTTCTGCTTCATATACACATGGTGGCGGTTAAGTAAAAAGGTAGCTCCGCTCCTGGAATTTTACCACTTCCATGAAAAACCTTCATTTCTGGCTCCTTTCTCAATCTTGACATTTTTAAACACTCTCCCAAGGAGAACCTTTTGATTTTATAAGTTCTTTTTACTATTTCTTCTCTTGGAGGAACCTGGTCTCTGTGCTTCGACGGATTGGGGAAGAGAATAGAGGGAAAGATGAGAAGGATGTCTTTTAAATAGGCTGAGTTGATGCTTTTGGAATAGGTGTAACATAGGACAAGGAATTTTTTTAAGAGACGATTTGTCACAGATACTATTTTGAAAGATCTTGGAAGAGGAAAGAACCTATGCTTTATTTGGCAATCTTACAGTTTAAATACATTTATGAGTGCTGAAATGATTAGTGACCTGAGATACAGATACTAGGTCTCTGAACGGTAATTTGAGTGTATCAACAATCAATGTGAACTGTGCATATTTGCTTGTGCTTAAGTTCTCATGATCCTCCCATGTATGTATACCTGTAATGGTATAAAAGTGAGTTAGATATAGCCAAAAACCACTTGTCAACGATGTACCTAGCCTTCTTTGTAGCCATTGAGAGATCCATTCCTGCTAAAAAAAACTCATCTCTATACGACACACATCCTGCTATAAGGGCTTTGAAAGGAGAACTTTTGACCTCAGTCTTGCATCTTGGAGCTGCCATGATTTATCAATTCATGTTTACTGCTCCTTCTCTCTTCCACCCCTTTAGATGATGTCAGCAGTTCGATTTGGGAACCCAAACCGGCTTGGGTCTTTTGTAGTGTTAGAAATAATGGATTAAAGTTCTTTTGGCCCACTCGGGCAGCATGTTCCTTTTATTTCTTCGAGATCCTTTCTTTTGAGGACCTGTTCCTTTCTTTCTCGCTTCCTTCTTGACAACACTACTATTATTTTGAACAACGTCAGCCTTTATCTTGTAGGGATTTTGGTGACGACTTGTTTGCTCGCAAGGAGGAAATGGCTACTCTTTAGTTGTGGGAACAATTTGTTGTGGAGATCATATGGGATCTTTTCCTTTATAAAGCCAAGTCCTCTTCTGCCATTTCCATTTTTCTCATTTCTAGAGGAGATTGAGTCAGAAGACCAGGTCCACTTGAGAGTTTTGTCAAGGTCGAACTTAGCCCCTTCCAGATCTTTTCTTAGCAGTTCGTTTTTCTTAATTTGAATAGTAAGACTTGACTTTACTCTTTTTAGTTCAGCTTCAAGTTCTAAGGAAGTCTCACTTGCTGCTTTTTGTTTTCTTGGAGGAAGTTTCCATCTCTTTTCTCACTTGACATTCCAATAGGATATTTTGTTAGTTTGTTTCAAACACCTGTTTCTTCATTTCTTTAAGTATCAAGCACAGGTCCTCCTTATCCAGTTTTATTTCATCAAGATCAAGATTCAGCTTTTTTCTCTCAGTAGTTAGATCAAGATAGGCATCAATTAACACACTTGACAGCGATATGAGCTTTTTCTTAGAGCAATTTCTCAGGTTATTCTTTATATCAAGGAAATTTACCTCTTTGTTCTCACTATCAGCATCATTTGTGTCAGATTCAGCCGTGAGTGCTAGGCCTGACTTACGCTCAGTTGCTCTGTTGTCAAATTCCATCATGGACAAGTCCCTTTTGTCATTTTCATCCTCAGACTCACTTGAGGAGTCTCCCCAGGCTGCAAATGCTTGCTTTACAATCTCATTAACAGCCTTTTTCCGTCTGAAACTCCTGTCGGGGACCTGGCTCCTTTTGGCAGTTCTGTCATAATTGTCCTGCCTGGTTTGAGGACAATCCTTTATGAAATGACCAGGTTTCCCACACTTGTAACAGGAGTAGTCGTTTTTGCTGGGGTTTTCTATTTTGGGGAACATTCCATTTTTCTTTATCATCTTATGAAACCTCTATGCGCGATAGGCCATTTCGGAGTCATCATCACTGGACTCTCCCTTTGCAGCTTTGAGAACCAGGCTCTTCTCCTTCTTCACTTTATTCTTTTCTGCCTTCTTCATGGTCATCTTCATCTCATACGTCATGATGTTTCCAATAAGCTCATCGACAGTCAAAGTATCCAGATTTTTGGCTTCAGAGATAGCATTTACCTTGCTATCTCAGGAGTCAGGTAGTACACCAAGCATCTTCCTTACCCGCTTGGTAGTTGTGATGACTTCTCCGAGAGAGTGCAGCTCATTGATTATAGAGGTGAATTTGGTGTGCATCTCATGAATAGATTCACTCTCTTTCATTTTGAACATCTCATACTCAGTAGTAAGCATGTCGGTCTTGGAGTTTTTTACCTAAGTAGTTCCTTCATGAGCAGTTTGGAGAGCTTCCCAAATCTCGTTTGCTGATGAACAAGCTGAGAATCGATTGTACTCATCCAGTCCTATTCCACACATAGGAATATTCTTAGCTTTATAGTTCTTCTCCACTTTTTTCCTGTTAGCTTCATTGTATTCTTTTCTTGTTTTGACAGTGGTCTTTTTACCGTCTTCACTTTTGTGAACTGGGATATGGGGACCATCACAGATGATATCCCAAAGCTCTGAATTTTTGGCCATGATGAAGTTGTGCATTCTTGTCTTCCACCACCCATAATATTTTCCGTTAAATTTGGGTGGCCAGTTGAAAGACTGTCCTTCTTGCATACTTGGTGGGGCTGTAATTTTTCAGCTTCTTTCTAGCTGTTAACCTTTTAGAAAGCACCCCCTCTGATTCCAATTGATAAAGGTTGTACGTCCACCAAACAATATATGAGGGACCTGGTTGTGTACCCGTTCCATTATGCAGTGCAGTATGTAAAGGACACAGGATGTGACCGTGAAAAACTCCTTGCTCAAGGGATTAAAAACTACGACCTACCCCAGTAGGATTTCAACTCCACTACATGAGAAAATTCAGATTACAACCTATTGTAATCTAGGAACTAACTCCCGTAGTCCCTCAACCTTTGCAATCCACCGATTGCAAACACCTCCACTCGACTAACTCTAGTCAAGGACCACTAAGGTTGACTACCGCTAGCCAAACCCAGCTAATACACCTTAGACTACACACTAGCCAAGGGTACCACTAAATAGATTGAAAGGTAAACAACCTAACAATTACTAAGAATTTGAAATACCTATAACAGCTTCTTACAAGAAAAGAGTAGGTTTACAAGTTAAGCACAAACGAACCAAGACATACAACAACCTAAAGAACATAGAAAATATCTTGTGTCTAGATCAGGTTCTTCAGCCTGTAGATGGATTTGTTCTTGAGACATCTTGAAAAACTTGCGCTAGTAGATTTTGCACAATTAGGATTAGGTTTTTCAAGTCTACCAAATATGTTGCCATCATGTTGTATATACGGTGGGAGCATGTGGGATTAAAAGAGATAACTCTTCAATTTTAACCTAAAGCATGGGCTAACTGTTACACCCCGGAAAATTTCGCATTATCAAACTGTAGACGGCTTAGCATGGGCCAAAAGAAGAGTAAAGTTACGCCAGGATTAAGGAGGTTAAGCTTCCGAGGCTTTGAAAGAAAGTTAGGCAAGGACTGACACGAAAATTTTGGTCTAAATGGAAGAAACGATATGTTTTAGTATATTAAGAGTTTTGGGGTAAAAAAAAGTTTAAAGTGAAGTTCGGAAAGTCTAGTTTCCAACGGAACAAGCGGCCCCTCAATCGGACATCGGGGTAAGGAGATATGGACATTACAAGTTGGATGGGCAAGCCAGGAAAATGGTCTACGCGAACGCGCCAGCGAGTGGCGCGAACGCGCAGAAGGCCAAAGGGCCGATACAGCGCGAACGCGCCCCCACGTGGCGCGAACGCGCTGAACAAGAAATTTGAGAATCAAGTTCGGAATGAAGGTAATAATAACATATATTTGACATTTGGAGACCATATGGTGTGAATTAGTTCATATGTTATTTGACGAAAAGCCCTTGCCGCTGCGAGCTAAGTGGGACCCACATGTTGGAGTCTTATAAAAGACGTGTGAAGAGACATATGAATAGTATATGGAAAGTTGAGCAAGTCCTAAGAAGGACCCTTAAGCCAAAAATGGGCATAAGCCCTCCAAAAGGACCATTTAAGGAAACATTTTCGGATGATCTGACTTCGAGGGGCAAAAACGACATTATAAGTTTGGAATTTGGGAAAACGCCCAGAAATAAAAGTTGTAGATAATTGAAAGAGCTTTCCAATATGTCGTGGGCCCTCACACGATGTCGGGATCAAGAGTCATGACCGTTTTACTGAACGAAGGTGCAGTCAGAAAAACTGAAGTTGCGCGAACGCGCCCAAAGGGGGCGCGAACGCGCAGAAGGAAATTAATGTCGGTTCCAACCGAACTGAAACGATTATAAAAAGGGGGAGACCCCCTCATTTTCATCCAAAACACACAAAAAAAAAATATTCCAGAAAATTCCCCAACTTTCCACCACCAAATTTTATCCCAAACCAGGTATAATTTTCCAATTCCAGTCCGGATAGCGTATAGTTTTCGCTGCAAAATCGTATGGCGGTGCGTTGTGGCATAAAACTAAGGTTAAAAAGGGAAGATACAACAATATTAAAGGGAGAAAGGTATGAATCTCTTTCTACTTGTGTTAATATGGGATTATTTACGAAAAAAGCGTGATTAAATGATTGTATACTGAGTTAATTAGTTGTAAAAGTTGGAAAACAGCGTGTGGGCTGTTTTATGAGATATTTTGGAGTTGGAAACATTATAATTGATGTTGGTATTGTTGTTGTTGTTGTTGGTTGCTGAATTGAGAGTTCGGGCTAGTGATATAACAGGGGAGGTGCTGCCCGATTTTCGGCAGAATATAAAATAGTATAATTTGAAATATGGTACAGATGTACGATGAAAAGGCTAACATTAGTATGAATCATATTAAATGTAGACTTACGAGCTCGGACACATAAGCATAGCCAATAGGAGGTGGAACAGGTATGTAAGGCTTACCCTTTCTTTCTTTGGCATGTCGTAGAGCCACATAAGGTATGATATGATATGCACTTTGGGGAAATTCTACTCTTGAATTCTGAGTTTTGTCCCTAAAGAGTCTGTATGCGTAAATGTTCAAAGTTTTATTTGATATGTTTCTGAATGGCATTCGAAAGACAAATTGGTATGATTAACATTTTGATTTTCAAATGATAGTGCGTTTAACTATTCCATTGAGTCTTTAATATATTTTGATATGTACATATGACTCTAAAGGTTATATTTGATTTGATCCATATGATATTCGGAAGAGATTTGTTTCTGAAGTTCTATTTAATATGTTTCCTAGTCTGCCTATGATTCTGATTCACTTCTGATATAAGTATGTCTGATATGATCCAGTTTGTTATACGATTGAGTATCGAGATAAGTATAAAGAGTTTTGTTTCTGAAAGAATTTAGTGAGTCATATTGTCCCTAACCTTTGAAAAAGATCTCAGATTTGCTCTAAAATGCTTCTAGAACGCTCTGTACTTCAAACGTTTGTAACTTTCTCATACGAAGTCGGATTGACCTGAAACTTGTTCTGAGCCTTCAGATGTCAGTAAGTGTACCTTATCTATTGAGTCTTGATTTGTGTGCATATGGTTTCGCACTACTCTGTTCGTGCAAGCTTCAGTTTGAATTTCACTGAGCCCGGGCCAGGATATGTTCTCGTGCGTATTCCATTGCATTGTTCACCGAGACCCACCAGTAGAGGGCCGGGACACGTTGCATGATGATGGCGCCAGATCAGGACCGGATCCCCTCTACCGAGTCCCTTACTGAAGGGCCGGGACATGTTATCCACCGAGTCCCTCACTGGCGGGCTGGGACACGTTACATGCATACATGATATTTGGTGTGACATGCATGAATTTATTTACCGAGTCCCTCGTTCGAGGGCCGGGACACGTTATGCATATGTGATATACGATGTTGACATACATGATTTTATTTACCGAGTCCCTCGTTCGAGGTCCGGGACACGTTATGCATATGTGATATACGATGTTGACATACATGATTCTATTCACCGATTCTCTCACTGGAGGGCCGGGACACGTTATTTGCACATGTGATATGTTTTATGGATCGGGCTGCACGTTCCGCAGCGATATATATGTATATATATGTAGGGATCGGGCCGTACGTTCCGCGGCATTATTATATTACGTATGACATTGGCATCCATGTTTTGTGTCTGGAAAAAGAAACAAGCATCTTGATATTCTGGTGTTTTGGTATTTTGGGTCTGTACTTCTTCTGATACATGATTCGCGTTTGGAAATTTGGTGTTCTGGGTGATGTACGTACCTTTTGTACTGTTTGTTTCGATTATGGTTCCGTTTTCTGTACCTTATGCCTTACATACCCAGTACATATTCCGTACTGACCCCTTTTCTTCGGGGGCTGCGTTTCATGCCACGCAGGTACCTACGGATGAATAGAAGAATTGTCAGAAGATGTTTCAGCAGGATTTGCGAGCTCCATTTGCTTCTGGAGCGTTGCCGAGTCAGAGTATATGTATGTTCTGATTTCTGGACTGATGTTAGAGACTTTGCAGACAGCGTCGTGGGTATTGGTTGTCAGTCAGTATGCGGCTCCATCAGCCGATATGTCGATCTGTGTTATGTAATAAATTTTGTATAATTACAGATTTTTCCTAAGTTTTGAGAACGATAAAAGGAAGATTTTGAAAGCTTAATATGTATTTCTTTTTTACTTTTATTTGATTTTCAGAGTCGAAGAAATTATGTGCGTAATAAGAATCTGTGGGTTCGCTCGGCTCCGGATATGGGGTCGGGTGCCCATCACACCCTAGGGGCATTAGGGTGTGACAAAGTGGTATCAGAGCAGGTCTGTCCTAAGGGTTGTCTGCAAAGTCGTATCCAGTAGAGTCCTGTTTATGGTGTGAAGCGCGGCACATTTATAAATAGGAGGCTACGGGGCATCTAGGTATTGTTGACCTTCTTTCTGTCATAGATCGTGCGATAGAGCCAAGCCATAGGGAATAAGATTCCTTACGTAAGCCTTACATACGACGGAAGGAGGTAAGTAATG
The DNA here is from genome assembly GCF_019175385.1 of Lycium barbarum. Classification (NCBI taxonomy): domain Eukaryota; kingdom Viridiplantae; phylum Streptophyta; class Magnoliopsida; order Solanales; family Solanaceae; genus Lycium; species Lycium barbarum. The sequence continues at coordinate 17,793,578 of NC_083344.1, read as the reverse complement.
ATATGGACAATCACTGCGGTAAGCACTGATACATTTGATTTGTTATCTGAAATTGGAAGTTCTGGATGGTTGAAATGTGATAAACGGCATGTCCTGTGAGATATTGTCGATATTTGCTATGTACAGATTCTGAATAGCAGGAATGGTAAAGGAGATTGTTATGTAAGAATAGTGAGTAAAAATCCGAACGGGCTGATACTCGAAATATTCATAAGTAACGGCGATGAAGGTATGTTCGCCACCATCGGGAATCTGGAAGCCCAGGACAGGCAATAATCATACGCATAAGTGAAGAGTGAACATCGGGAATCGAAAAGGGTAAAATAGTAATTGTACAAAGGAGGACATGTCACGAGAATGTCTCGGAATCTGTAAGACCTCGACTAACCCCAAATCATGTAATAAGGGCCATATGAGAAAGCGGACGCGATTATATCGGTGTTAAGGCACCGGATTCCACCAAAGTTTCGAGGTTAAGCGTGCTAAGGTAGGAGCAATTTTAGGATGGGTGACCCCCTGGGAAGTATGCAAGGAATCCCAAAGATTTAGCCATAAGAGAAAAATGAAAAGCTAGGATAGTCTGAGTGAAATTAGAGTATACGGGATGGTTAGAGACCATAAAAGGCCACACAGCACGCGACAGGCTAGACTAGAGGAGAGACAGAAAGTACGCCACATCTTGGAATTAGGATAGGCTTGAATGACGTTTGGAAGTATTTTGTGGGCTAGTTGATAATAATTATATGTATATATATATGAATGAGTACGATATTTCATCTGTGATTGTATCAGTGGACACATGTGTCCCAGCGACCGGTGCTACGTCATGGAAGGCACCAATTGAGTAAGGATACCGAAGTCCAAGTAACAACAAAGGTAAATGGTACGAGTGTTATGAAATGAATGCCAATACAAGAAGTCAAAGACAAGTATACCTGTATCGAGAGATGTGAGAGAAGGAATTAAAGAAGAGTTGTAGTAAGAATCTAAAGATGTGGCTTTTGTTAAGGTATTGTGACGAAACAGTAATAGAAAAGAGATGATCTGAGAAAGATAAGGATAATGCGTTGGCCCAGCAAATTAGAAAACCCATGACACAGAATAAGGACCCATGTAAAGACCGAGTAGTTCAATTATAAAGAAATAGGGTAAAAGATAGGGAATGGGCGCGAAGAAAGGACAAATATGAAAGGGACCCCCCGAAGTGCTACAAGACACCATGAGATCAGTTGAACATTCGAGAAAGAATGTTCAAAAGGGGGGGGGGGGGGGGGGGGGAGGATGTTACACCCCGGAAAATTTCGCGTTATCAAACTGTAGACGGCTTAGCATGGGCCAAAAGAAGAGTAAAGTTATGCCAGGATTAAGGAGGTTAAGCTTCCGAGGCTTTGAAAGAAAGTTAGGCAAGGACTGACACGAAAATTTTGGTCTAAATGGAAGAAACTATATGTTTTAGTATATTAAGAGTTTTGGGGTAACACAAAAGTTTAAAGTGAAGTTCGGAAAGTCTAGTTTCCAACGGAACAAGCGGCTCCTCAATCGGACATCGGGGTAAGGAGATATGGACATTACAAGTTGGATGGGCAAGCCAGGAAAATGGTCTGCGCGAACGCGCCAGCGAGTGGCGCGAACGCGCAGAAGGCCAAAGGGCTGATACAGCCCGAACGCGCCCCCACGTGGCGCGAACGCGCTGTACAAGAAATTTGAGAATCAAGTTCGGAATGAAGGTAATAATAACATATATTTGACATTTGGAGACCATATGGTGTGAATTAGTTCATATGTTATTTGACGAAAAGCCCTTGCCGCTGCGAGCTAAGTGGGACCCACATGTTGGAGTCTTATAAAAGACGTGTGAAGAGACATATGAATAGTATATGGAAAGTTGAGCAAGTCCTAACAAGGACCCTTAAGCCAAAAATGGGCATAAGCCCTCCAAAAGGACCATTTAAGGAAACATTTTCGGAGGATCTGACTTCGAGGGGCAAAAACGGCATTATAAGTTTGGAATTTGGGAAAACGCCCAGAAATAAAAGTTGTAGATAATTGAAAGAGCTTTCCAATATGTCATGGGCCCTCACACGATGTCGGGATCAAGAGTTATGACTGTTTTACTGAACGAAGGTGTAGTCAGAAAAACTGAAGCTGCGCGAACGCGCAGAAGGAATTTAATGTCGGTTCCAGCCGAACTGAAACGATTATAAAAAGGGGAGACCCCCTCATTTTCAGCCAAAACACACAAAAAACACCCTAAATATTCCAGAAAATTCCCCAACTTTCCACCACTAAATTTTATCCCAAACCAGGTATAATTTTCCAATTCCAGTCCGGATAGCGTATAGTTTTCGCTGCAAAATCGTATGGCGGTGCGTTGTGGCATAAAACTAAGGTGAAAGAGGGAAGATACAACAATATTAAAGGGAGAAAGGTATGAATCTCTTTCTACTTGTGTTAATATGGGATTATTTACGAAAAAAGCGTGATTAAATGATTGTATACTGAGTTAATTAGTTGTAAAAGTTGGAAAACAGCGTGTGGGCTGTTTTATGAGATATTTTGGAGTTGGAAACATTATAATTGATGTTGGTATTGTTGTTGTTGTTGTTGGTTGCTGAATTGAGAGTTCGGGCTAGTGATATAAACAGGGGAGGTGCTGCCCGATTTTTGGCAGAATATAAAATAGTATAATTTGAAATATGGTACAGATGTACGATGAAAAGGCTAACATTAGTGTGAATCATATTAAATGTAGACTTACGAGCTCGGACACATAAGCATAGCCAATAGGAGGTGGAACAGGTATGTAAGGCTTACCCTTTCTTTCTTTGGCATGTCGTAGAGCCACATAAGGTATGATATGATATGCACTTTGGGGAAATTCTACTCTTGAATTCTGAGTTTTGTCCCTAAAGAGTCTGTATGCGTAAATGTTTAAAGTTTTGTTTGATATGTTTCTGAATGGCATTCGAAAGACAATTGGTATGATTAACATTTTAATTTTCAAATGATAGTGCGTTTAACTATTCCATTGAGTCTTTAATATATTTTGATATGTACATATGATTCTAAAGGTTATATTTGATTTGATCCATATGATATTCGGAAGAGATTTGTTTCTGAAGTTTTATTTAATATGTTTCCTAGTCTGCCTATGATTCTGATTCACTTCTGATATAAGTATGTCTGATATGATCCAGTTTGTTATACGATTGAGTATCGAGATAAGTATAAAGAGTTTTGTTTCTGAAAGAATTTAGTGAGTCATATTGTCCCTAACCTTCGAAAAAGATCTCAGATTTGCTCTAAAATGCTTATAGAACGCTCTGTACTTCAAACGTTTGTAACTTTCTCATACGAAGTCGGATTGACCTGAAACTTGTTCTGAGCCTTCAGATGTCAGTAAGTGTACGTATCTATTGAGTCTTGATTTGTGTGCATATGGTTTCGCACTACTCTGTTCGTGCAAGCTTCAGTTTGAATTTCACTGAGCCCGGGCCAGGATATGTTCTCGTGCGTATTCCATTGCATTGTTCACCGAGACCCACCAGTAGAGGGCCGGGACACGTTGCATGATGATGGCGCCAGATCAGGACCGGATCCCCTATACCGAGTCCCTTACTGAAGGGTCGGGACATGTTATCCACCGAGTCCCTCACTGGCGGGCCGGGACACGTTACATGCATACATGATATTTTGTGTGACAAGCATGATTTTATTTACCGAGTCCCTCGTTTGAGGGCCGGGACACGTTATGCATATGTGATATATGATGTTGACATACATGATTTTATTTACCGAGTCCCTCGTTCGAGGTCCGGGACACGTTATGCATATGTGATATACGATGTTGACATATATGATTCTATTCACCGATTCTCTCACTGGAGGGCCGGGACACGTTATTTGCACATGTGATATGTTTTATGGATCGGGCTGCACGTTCCGCAGCGATATATATGTATATATATGTAGGGATCGGGCCGTACGTTCCGCGGCATTATTATATTACGTATGACATTGGCATCCATGTTTTGTGTCTGGAAAAAGAAACAAGCATCTTGATATTCTGGTGTTTTGGTATTTTGTGTCTGTACTTCTTCTGATACATGATTCGCGTTTGGAAATTTGGTGTTCTGGGTGATGTACGTACCTTTTGTACTGTTTGTTTCGATTATGGTTCCGTTTTCTATACCTTATGCCTTACATACCCAGTACATATTCCGTACTGACCCCTTTTCTTCGGGGGCTGCGTTTCATGCCACGCAGGTACCTACGGATGAATAGAAGAATTGTCAAAAGATGTTTCAGCAGGATTTGCGAGCTCCATTTGCTTCTGGAGCGTTGCCGAGTCAGAGTATATGTATGTTCTGATTTCTGGACTAATGTTAGAGACTTTGCAGACAGCGTCGTGGGTATTGGTTGTCAGTCAGTATGCGGCTCCATCAGCCGATATGTCGATCTGTGTTATGTAATAAATTTTGTATAATTACAGATTTTGTTAAGTTTTGAGAACGATAAAAGGAAGATTTTGAAAGCTTAATATGTATTTCTTTTTTACTTTTATTTGATTTTCAGAGTCGAAGAAATTATGTGCGTAATAAGAATCTGTGGGTTCGCTCGGCTCCGGATATGGGGTCGGGTGCCCATCACACCCTAGGGGCATTAGGGTGTGACACTAACTCACAACTGTACTTGTGTGCGGCAAGTGGCTCAGCTTTACAGTTGTCCGATAGTATAGGTGCATAGAGAGCAGATTACAGACCAGGTCTCTTGTCCGCTTCTGAAACAGTTTGACAATCATCAAAACTTGAATGCACTTGGAACTTATCAATTTCCCCTTTATTGATGATGACAAGATCGTAGACTATGTTTCCCCTGAGAACCAGCTTCCCACTTGTTCCCCCTGCAAAGCATATCATCATTATCAAGGCACCTACAATATGTTAGCAACATAATACCAATTTCTGTGAACCAGAAGAATAGCTTCTGAAACAGTTTGACAATCATCAAAACATGAATGCACTTGGAACTATCAAACCCTCTGAATGGTGGTTCATCCTGACATCAGGTTCAACTGCAGCAATGGCAACTTTTGGAGCGAAATTGCAATCAGTGTGAACTTTCGGGATAGTCTCGGCGGTAATAGATGACTCAACCCCTTCAACAGACTGGTGATTACTAAAATATCATCGTTATACTTAAACCCCACTGGTAGGATGTTAACAACAAGGGATTATAAATCAATATCTTGATAGGTGGGAGAAATTAGAGCCATCCCAGAGCAGCGTGCAAGAGATGAGGTGTCGTTTTGAGAAGAGTGGTTGGGTGATGAAGGAGGAATAGACATTGTTGAAATCTTGCGAAGAAAAAGACTTGCTAAAGTAAAGTATTACTAGTTTAAAGGGAAGGTAAGATTTGATTGCGTTTGAGGTTTGATCTCTTGCCTTATATATAATTCGACTAAGGAGGTGAAAAGTTTGGTATTCAAAAGTCACAACTTCCAAAAAAGTAGCAGCTTTATGCCAATCGTTTTTATTAAATGGTCGCCGACGTTTCACAGTCGTAGCATTGATTACGAATTTGACGGTTTCCTTTTCGAATGAATCAATGGGACGATTCGTTTTCACGCCATTAAATGACAAAAAAATCGGAGTAATATCAAATTCACTCCTCGGTATTCCTTCCTTCAACCAGAGAGTGGGGGGACTATTTGTATACATGGCAAAATGCAGCTTGGCACGTATCAGAATAATTCTAGAACACGTGGCAAGAGAAGATGGAACATTGAGAATTATGGCATTAAATGCGAGTAGGAAGCCTCCGGTAATACCCGGACCAAATCCGTGAAGGAAATTGCACCGGGTAATTAATAGCGGATTAACATTACAAAACCAGACCAGATATGAAGCAGACATTACGATTCAGTATTAAGCAATATTCATTGCCAATTATTGTTCATTATTAGGATTAAATTAATGGTTTAAGAGTTCATGTACTTGTACTATAAAAGGAGCTTCACAACCATGAAAAAAGGATGGTCGAATAACACTGATTACATACTATCACTACAAGAAAAATGACCTTTAGAGAAAGGAAATCCAATCGTTAAAAGTCCAAATCCAGTCGCTAAAAGTCTATAACTACGGGAAAAAATCCGATCATCACCGGTCATTAAAAGCCCTGACGTTAAAAGTTAACGATCGGATTTCAATCCGGTCGTTATAGATCCTTTAGCGACAACAAAACTTCCGGTCGTTATATTTTCTTTCAGCGACAGGTTTTCCCTTCGCTAATTGCCCGTTAATTATTTGTTAATCTCGTCGTTGAAGATCCAGTCATTAGATATAGGAACCAAATGCTAACTCATATTTTCAGATGCATTCAACCATTCAGATATAATATATCCAAAAATTTGTAAAATAATCAATTTCTATATAAAATTGATAGTTAATTACAAAAGAAATAAAGCATCCCAATCTGTCAGTTCCTAACTCTATTGTAGCATGTACAAATGTAAACTTCAAACAATCCCTAACAAGAACAAGCATACTGGACATGATCGTTTCCGTTTTAGCAACAAGTGACCAACAAGCTACATCTAGTCACTTCATCTTCCATGCTTTGCCCTTCTGTGAAAACAAGAACAAATGTTATCAATGTGAGTGAATGAAAGTGAAAGCAGAGTAGTAAAAAAAGATCAAAGAACTTAAAAGTAATTCATACACCAAAATGAATTGATAAAAGTAATTGAACCACACATTGGCCCAAAGTTGAAATATGAATTAACTTGCAAATGGCAATCCACAGACAGGCCTAATCATAATATATACTCAAAAATTAACCAGTAGGGAAGAGAAACTTATATAGTCACAAAACCACATCGCAAAACTCCAAGAGCATACATAGAGGGTCTGCTTATAAAATAAGAAAACAAACACATAATACGGTAGGTAAACAAAAGGACATGAGGCAAGTCTTTCGAATTTAGACAAAGCTAGACAGAATTTAGTTTAACCATTAGAAATTGTATAGGGAATTGTAACTAAGTAAAAGTTTAAGAATGAGATATAGAGACAGAAAATCTCAAACAAGTCTCTAAAGTTCAAAAATTCACAAACTGATAGTAAATTGATTTTGTTCTCCTCTAACTTTCTCAAGGTATGACAAATCATTATCAGCAATTAGATAGGTGAAAAACTAATGTTAGGAAACCAAATTGTATATTTACACAAACAAAAATAAAAAGGTTCCAAAGTTACCTTCTTTTAAAAAGGATGTCGTTGGGGAAGTCTATGACTTTCACTGGGCACCTGTTGGAGGCCCCTATTAGGGATATTCACGCTTGTCTACTCTCATATAGTGCTACGGATTTGGGTCAGCTTATATACCTCTTTATTCAGCTCAGAATTTGCCTTCATGTCAATATCACGTGATATGATTATTTAGGATACGACAGATCATCTGGTAAGCCATCTATGTCCAATGAAGATTATGACATAGAAGCTATCTATAATCATAAATAACCTTCACTCTAAACCCAAAGCTAAGCCAATTAATAAAATGTTTTGGAGATCACAAAGATAGAATCCAGAAATAACAAACACACAGGTGAAAACAAAATAAATTGTGACTTCTCTATGATTTTGTCAGCTTTCAATTGCAATTAAATGTCAGTGGAAAAGCATCACTTCCACATGACAGACAATCGATTAAAACGTACATATCCAAGAGCATAAATAGGACTTTACGAAGAAGTAACTCACATAAGCGACGTCAAAACTTTTTTTTTCTGCATCTTCAAAACTGTCAACATCATCAGCGTGGCACTTGAGTCATAGGCCGGGAAATACTGACTGTACCAAAAGAAATCGGCAAAGCATGACATACTAACCTGCTTTTTATTAGAACTAACCCTCAGCTTCCACTCGATCCCTTCCTTGGTTAGAGACGCTTGTTTATTCGTACTCTGGCCAGAATTCTTACAGCAATTAGTCAACTGATGAACATTGCTCTCCAGCTCCCTAGACTGCATTTGTTCACCATTTTCATTCTGGACTTCCTTTGAAGGATTTGCATGAGTCTGATTATTTCTGGAATCACTGTTCCTACTATTTTCAAAATTACAGCTTACTTGACGTACAATGTTTTCAAATATGGAGCTGAATCCTTCCCTGGTTGAGACAAAAGATCAACAACTCATGAATTAAACTGACAAACATTATCATTTTTCAACTAAGTAAAGAGCTGATCAAGATTTGTTGCATGAACGAGTTGAGAAAGAAGTAAGAAACAGTCCCTTATTAGGACTAGGAATTGAATGTCACTAATGACCACATAAAATATCTCACACAGAGATGTAACTAAGCATGAAGCAACTGCTTTTAAGTGAAACAGAACAAATAGAATGCTTATTTCAGCGAGGCTAATTTCCTCTAAGTCTGTAGTATTTTCCAGATCATCTAATTAAATAAGTACAAAAGTTGAACAAGGCAACTATACAAGCATCAGCACGCGCACTAGCAACAACACCAACAATACCAATAATAATCATAATTATTATAACTAAACATCAGTATAATCAGGACAACATTCAGTCTTACATGCATGCTAAGACCATAAAACATTTTAGAGTTTCCGTAATGTTAGTTTGGCGGGAATCTGGTGGAAGGCTAGAAGCTACTTTTTCTTTTATGACGCTGGTGTCCGGGCCAACTTGCGCATAAGGGTAGAAGCTACTTATCTTTTATTTTATTTTAGTTTTTAGAAACTCCTTTTAATATTAATATATTTACTCAGTTCACAGACAGTAAACCCATATCATGTCATCTCAGATGTTTTTAATGTGTGAAAGAGAACATCTGAATCCTTCCACCATTTAATTATACGTTATTGCTACACAAGAGAAAAGGAGGAAAAATTATTTTACACTGAGACAATAGCTCCAATCTCACTACTTGCTTCATCCCAGCTTGATGTCCAGATTGATCTTGTGACAGAAGTTTCTTGAACAGAAGAAGTGACAAAAGAACATTATTAACCACATTTTCAGGCAAATGGACATTTACTAGGAGTAGTTTTATTTTCCTTTTTTTTTTTTTTAAACTATATTGATTAAATTGAACAATTAAGTTTTATGGCCTACCAAAATCAATTCGCTTCCTGGTGTCAGATAAT